>NW_025384936.1:0-7200 GCF_016433145.1 Gracilinanus agilis
ATATATATGTGTGTGTGTGTGTGTGTGTGTGTGTGTGTGTGTGTGTGTTGCTTGCCATTTCTGAGAAGGGGGAGTCAGGGTAAGGAAGCAATTTTTATTTTATGATTTTTGAAAACATGTTGAAAATTGTTATTACACGTAACTGAGAAAATAAAATATCTTTGAAAAGAAAAAAGATAAAAATGGGTGGAATTCTGGAAGAGATCCCAAAGGTGATCTAGTATGACCATCTTCTTTGTAAGATTCAGAAACAATGTTAGAGAATTAAGCAATTTTTTAGGTGTCATATGGCATTAGTGAAGAGCTAACTTTGAAGCAAGAAGACTTGAGTTCTAGACCTGAATCTAATGCATACTAGCTATGTGACCCTAGGTAAGTTACTTTTTATGTCAGTCCTGTTGGAAATCCTCTAAGACTTTAGTTGAAGAGGAGTTGGTTTATAACTGGCAGTGACCCCCTCAGCAAGGAAATCACAGGACAGGTCTAACGCTTATATGTAATGAGAAGCATATCTATGATTAAATTCCAAGTTCTTTGATTCTGAATTCCACACTCTTCACATGAAACAATGCTGCTTCCTCAAATTGGTTTCTAGGACTCTTTCAATTACTCTATATTGCTTTGTTAATATAGTATTTTAACTAAAAGTATAAAAGAGATCTTGTAAGCGATATCAGCTACATCTTATACAGGGCCTATTGATGTCTGTCAGTGAGAGTACCATCAGTTTGGGTAGGGATTTAAGGATTAAATCCTTATCCTATATTGCTTGCCCCCTACCATAAATCCCTGAAAATCACCTTTCAGTGACTAACCAATCCATGCAAAAATATCTGGAGTGTTCAAAATGGAACATTTGGGGGAATCTCCATTTAAACAACGGCTGATTTAAATTACTGTTCATAAACCCAATCGTCAACTGATTGTGGGAAACAACAGCCTGTGAAGCTTGTGGAGCTGCAGGGCTCTTTTTCCAACAGGAAAGTCTTTTGTTTAAAAAACATCTCAGAAAATGAGTCCATTTATACAAGGCTGTAAATAACACAAGTAGAATGACATTTAAGCATGTAAAATGCTGGGTATTCAATGTAAGAATTTAGATAATGCCATGTACTTTAATTTAAACAGTCTGGGTTTGTTGAGAATCAGTGACATAAAGCAAACTATTTCTAGAGGAGAATAGTTTTCTTAGTCAAAAAAAGTTGTCATTATTATTAACGAGATACATCAACAACAACAACAACAACAACAAAAAAATAGTAAGGAGGACCCTTTGGTGTTGGGATAGAACCTAATTAAATATTTATCTTGAGCTTCTATTATGAAATGATATGAACACATAATCTAGGGTGAAATGACTCCCTAACAACTTCTTAGGTATATCATAACAGTATGAGGTTTTGTTTAAATAAAATTGTATCATGTTATTAGATAGGATTTAGGGAAATGGGTCAGCATTTTTTGTATGGTATTGTACTGTACTGTATTGTATTGTATTGCATTTATTTAATTATTTACATTTTTTAAACCCTTAACTTCTGTGTATTGGCTCCTTGGTGGAAGAGTGGGTAAGGGTGGGCCATGGGGGTCAAGTGACTTGACCAGGGTCACACAGCTGGGAAGTGTCTGAGGCTGGATTTGAATCTAGGACCTCCCATCTCTAGGCCTGGCTCTCAATCCACTGAGCTACCCAGCTGCCCCTTTTGTGTTGTATTTATCAGTATTGTTAGAAGAAAAAAAAGGTGGCCATAATCCCATTAAGAGCTAAATCTTATTACAACAAATAATTTTATCATAAAATGTTGCTAAAAAGTGATTTCCAGTATTCTAGGCAATGGTCCATAGTAATACGCCTTTATCAGCTTATCATTATAGCAAATTTTGTTCCTATGAATAACTAATATGTTATATCCAACACATTAAATATGTTAAATAAATATCCTAATTCACTTGATAATTGTTTAATATAATTTAACAAATTTTTAAATGCTTGATTAAACTTATTCCTGAAGCATGTAACCACTTTTAAGTGACAAATATTAACTGGATATACTATCTTACCAAATCTTTATTTAAAAAAAAATCATACCTCATTAATACAAGTATACTCATCCATGATACAAAAGGAAACTTCTATGCTTCTGAAAATTACGTCTACAAATTTATATATATATATGTATATATACACACACATGCACATATATACACACATACGCACATATGCATACACATAAAACCGCCCACACGGGTATGTACACATATGCACATATATGTAGACATATACAGCACATATGTGCACATATAAACATATATGTTTACATGCATGTATATAATCCAATGGTAGACAACTTCTGGTAATAAAACATTAACATTTTCATCTTTAACTAATTTGGTTCTCTGATTGCTCACATACTCTTCATTACTGGGTCCATACCGTAAACTTTTCCAAATGAGTAGAAGTTTCCAGAGACTGCATAGCTTTTAAGAATCCAAAGGCACACAATGAGGCATGGATAGGATATGAATGGATGAATATTTCACCAGCACTTGAAATCTAAGACACCCTTCTAATGAACCTCCCCACCTCCTGTCTCCAGGAATTCCTAAAATCATCTTTCAAAGACAAAGATCTGACCATTTCAATTCTCTTGTCCAAAACCGACAAAGCTCACTATTTCTTCTAGGATAAAATAGAAATGTTAATTCTGGATTTTTAGGACTAGTTGCAACCTTACTCCTACCTACTTTTCCAACTTTATTTCATATAAGTTCCTCTTTATATACTAGTACAACATTTAGATCAATTATGTCTTGACCGTTCCTTTCATTGAACAACTTGAAAACAGACATACACATACATAAGAATACATACACACATATTTTTGTTTTAGCAAAGAAATTATAGACTTGATAACCTTTTCTTTTTTTACTATTAGATTTCTTCTTATTTAATGAAAATTTATTTTCTCCTCATTCCACCTCTGATACGAGGGAAGAAGCAAAGAAAAATCTTTAACAAATATTCATAGTTATGCTATGCACACACATATTTGTGTATATGTATGTATAGTACATATGTGTATATGTTATATGCACAAAAGTGCAACTGATGCTGATGCTTATAATGAAGTGGGAACCATGATTTATAACTGATCCTCTGGAGTCAAGGTTGATCATTGCATTGCTCATAGTTCCTAAGTGTTTCATAGTTGCTTATCTTTACAATTTTGATGTTACAATTATTCTCCCTCTGCTCATATTATTCTGTATCACTTCATACAATTTTTTCCATGTTAGTCAAATTTTTTTTCATTATTTCATATAGCGCACTAGAATTTCACATTCATAAATCATAATTTCTCCAGTCCTTTATTGTTGTGTAGCACAATAATTTCTAGTTCTTAGCCACTATGAAAGGAACTACTATAAATAATTTTTACATAAATAAATCTTTTATTTCCTCAATATGTCCACTATTGGTATTGGTCAGTCAAGCAGTATACATAATTCATTGTTTTGGGGAGCATATTTCTGAACTGATTTCAAGGATGGCTGGTACAATTCGTTGCTCCACTAGCACTAGATTATTTTGGTTACTTTATAGCAGTACCTCCAATATTTGCTATTTTTCTGTTTGGTAATTTTGATTATTAGATATGATGGATATAAGGTAGAATCTTAGAATTTCATTAATTTGTGTGTCTCTAATTCTGATTTAGAACATTTTTAGATTATTCTTGATAGTTTACATTTCTTAAAAAAATGCCTATTCATATCCCTTGGCTATCAACTGAAAAATAAATTTATTCATATAACTGAGAATTATAACTTTCTTTCTTGATAGTGAGATCCTCATCAGAGAAAATTTGCTCATTTCTCTTCTAATGTTATTGGCATTAATTTTATTTCTGGAATTTAAAATATGTAATAAAAATTTTCCATTTTATTTTCTGATAGATACTCCTTACCTTTTGTTTAGCTATCAATTATTCCTCTTTCTATTGATTTGAAAGGCAACTTCTTTCTTGCTCCTCTAATTTATAATGTTTATTGCTTTTATATATGCTGTCATTTTTCATAGCTTATCTGGGTAGAGTTTGGTTTTCTGTCAGCCTATTTTCTTGACAGTTGTTTTAAAAATCAAATAGTGACATATCTTTGTGGCCCCTATCATCAAAAGACTTATAGAAAATGTAGCATTTTCCCCAGCTATAAGGAAGGACCCAGGTACCATGAGGAATGGGGGAATTTGAACTCTATGGAGAGAATGGAGGGAGCCAGTTACCAAATATATTGTTGCTGTGCTGCTACTATGAATTAACTGTAATCATAAGCAGTTGAAGTGTAAGGTGGTGAACTGATCCACTTAAGAAATGACAAAACCAGCATAACATTTTTTATTTCTTTTCTTTCTCACCACACTGTGGAAGCTTATGAATTTATTAACCCTCCATTTCTTCTCCTATTGCCCCTACACCAGTGATACCATTATTACCTCAAAAACTAGTATCTCTCATTTTCAAGAGTTTCTGCCTCTCTTGATCTTTTGTTTGCTTACTGACTATAATTTTATAGTGGTTTTGTCTCTAGATAAATATAAACTTATTTTTTTTAGATCTGAGTGAATATTTGTTCCAACAAAATGGGCAATGCAAAGAGAAGGGAACAATGAATGAATCAAAGAACAAGTAGGCCTAATATCACTGGGCACTAAATACAGAAGGACAAAAAACAAAAAAAATCTTGTTTGCAATGATTTATATTCTTTTAAAATACAATTTTTGGTTATATTTTGGCTTTGAATCTCCTAAATTTCCTGCTATCTTTCTTTCTCCCCTTTCTTCTCCCAGAAAAACAATTCATATAATATATATATTTAAAGGGAAAAAATGGAAGAGAAAAAAATACCTAATCAATACATTAAAAGAATTTGATGATATATCCAATGTTCAATTCCTCCCCCCATACAAGGGATTGGACAATTATTTCTTATTGTATGTCTTCTTTAGAGCCGTGGTTGCTCTTCATAACACTGCCATATTAATTTTTAATTTTTCATACTTGTCGGGCTTTCCATTTCAGTTGTTATAGTCATTGTTCATATTATTTTATTGCTCCACTTTATTTTAGAGCAGTTCATGTAAGTGCTTTCACAATCTGTATTTTTTTATTTATGACATCCTACTGCATAGTAATATTCCATTATATTCATGTACCATAATTTGCTTAGCTATTTCTGAAATATTTTCTGTTATTTGCTAGCATAATGCTAGCAGTACCATTGGTATAAATAGTTTATAAGTACTTTCTTTTAATCACTGTCCCTTTCTCCCCACTTAATGTTTAATACCTTACACTGAAATCTCTGGGTCAAAGTGCTCATATATTTTAATTAACTTATTTGCATAATTCTAATTTTTCCCCAAATGGTTGTTTATTTATAACTCTTTAAAGAATTCATTAGTATGCCTTTCTTTCTATTCTTCCTTTCCCAACATTGACTCTTTTCATTTTTTATCTTCTTTACCAATTTTCTGGGTATGAGGTAAAACCTCAGAGTTGTTATAATTTGCTCTTTTCTTATCATTAGTAATCTGGACATTCTTTCCTATGGTTTTTAATCATACCAAATTCTTTTGAGGATTACTTGTTCATTTATTTTGATGACTTATACATTGAGAAAAGTTTTTGTTCTTATCTACATGAGCTTGTTATTAGATTTTGGAAGCATTTTTCATGTGATTATTAATAATTTATAATTCATCTTTTGAGAATTTTTTACTTCTCTTCACTAGTTATATGTTCAATGGGGATTAGATTTTTTGTGTATCTTTATATCTACATATATTGTGTGTATATATAAAATACACATATATAAATGCATATATACACATAAATAACACACATATATAAACATGCTTTTATATAATTCATATATATGCTTATGGGAGAGCACAAGCCCATATAATACTTTTAGAGCATAATTATACAAACATGTATATGTACATATATTTTTAAATATACATATCCACAAAATAGATGAATACTAGGTGATTTGTGAAGGAGAACATTAGGAATCAAGATCAGAAAAGTCTTCATGTAGAAGGAGTTTCTGAGCTAAGACTTATAGAAAGAAAAATATTCAATGATGCAGAGTTAGGGAAGGAATGCATTCCAACCATGGGGAATGGCCACTACAAAGTCACAGAGATGGGGAGTCAAGGAGGGTGGTAGTTTGTTTATGAAGACAGAGAGAAGGCCAGTTTGCCTGAATCACAGACTAGACGGGGTAAAAACTATTTTTTGGACTTTATATTTTTTCCTTATAAACATTCAGAAGCCACTGATGTTAGATGAGGAAGTCATATGGCCAGATCCATGTTTAAATTTACTTTGGCAGCAGCGTGAAAGATGGACTGGAGTGATGAGAGACTTGAGGCAGGGAGGCCAATTAGGAAAGTGTTGCAATAATTTTCTTGAGAAGTGATGAGGGTTTGAACTCAGGTGGTAGCTATGTGAGTAGAGAGAAGTGGCTGCATCAGGATGTTGAGAAGGTAGAAATCGAAAGATTTGGCAACTGATAGGGTATGTGGGATGAGAGAAAGTGAGGAATCCAGGATAATGCCAAGAATATGAAATAAACATGTGAAACCAATTGTCCCAAAGTTAACTCTCAGCCCCTACTAAGGTCTTTTTTTTTTTTTTTTTTGGCAGTACAAGATGGAGGCAATGTCTAGAATGCAATTTCTCCTTATCTTGCCTCTTAAAATCTGCAGTTTCATAGATTATTCAGATATACCACTCTTTACACACACACACACACACACACACACACACACACACACACACATTTCATTCTCTGATTCTCCCTTACTCCAGTTTCAGGGTTCTCCCTCTCTAAAATCACTTTTATTTACTTTATATACAGAGAGTATTTAAATTTTTAAAGCATAACTTGGATACCACAAATAGAATATAAATTCTTTGAAGGCAGAGTTTGTTTCATCTTCATCTTTTTATCCCCAGAACTTAGCATTAAGTTTAATAAATGTGTATCAAATTAAATAGTATCAAATTAACACTGGGCTTAGTGGCACTGTGGGAAGGAAACCAGATACACTGAGAAAAGATTTTTTTTTAAATTTACTTAGCTGATCCTATTTTTAAATGTCATTGATTTTTAAACATAATATTAATTTA
>NW_025384937.1:0-2455 GCF_016433145.1 Gracilinanus agilis
TATTTTTAATTAAAATTTTAATTTATATTTTATTTTATTTGACATATTTTGATAACTATTGCATTTTTATTTTATTTAAAATATTTTGATAACTTTCAATAGAATTGATTTCCTTTGTAAGCCAGGTATTTTATGCATTTAAAAACATTATTTTGAAAAAGGGACCATAGGCTTCATTAGGTGGCCAAAAGGTTCCAGGATACAAAAAAATGGTGAAGGACTCTTGCCTTGAAGTTTTACTCCAGTGACATATTTTGTCTTGGAGGTAGCCCTGAGGTTGCAGGATATAAATAGTGTCAACTTAATTTAGCCCTCCATCCCATATCTTTCATTCTCAAGTCTTGGGTCCACACAAATAAGCTACAGGATTTTGACACCATCTGTTGTTGGGCTATGCCCAGAGAATGGATGAAAGGAGCAGTTAGTCAGATTTTGAGATTTGTTTTCTACTGTATTCATGGGACAGTAGGTCTTTAGAACTAGATGAAACTTTAGAGACAATCCAGAGAAGGCTTCACGTATGCAGTTGACATGGATGGTATGTTTATTTTTTATTTATTTTTTAATCAGTTGTATTATCTTTATTTTTTTGAAAATTGGTACTTTGTTTTCTTAAAAATTTTTTTTAAAATATATTTTTATGTTTTTTTTTTAATTTTATTTTTTAGGTTTGAAAAAAATTTTAATTAATTAATTTGGAATATTTTCCCATTGTTACATGATTCATGATTTTCCCCACCCCTCCTCCCTCCCCCCTTCCCAGAGCTGGTGAACAATTCCACTGGGTTATACATGTATCATTTTCAAAACCTATTTCCATATTATTCATATTTGCAATAGAGTGATCTTTTAAAGCCCAAACCCCATTTTTATCCCAGATGATATGTTTAGATAGGATTCTTGTTCAGATTGGGGTTAGACTGGCCAACCTCTGAGTTCCCTTTGCAATCTGAAAACTCTGTGATTTTGTGTGGCTATCCTTTTTTTTAATAATGAAAGTAAAATTATTAAATGTAATATTAATTTTTTAAAAAGTGTGGTTGCCATTTATAAAATTAACACTCAAGTCAGGAGTCTATTAGTAGTTCTTAACAATGAAGTTTTTAATAAAAATGGAGATATAGAAAAAAGGGAAATGTAGGAAAGGGACAGAAAATTTCACCTAGCTAAATACCTAAGCTGAATCTTTTTTTTGTGGACCAAAGTCCACAAAAAAACCCCTAAAAAATCCTCCAGCACCCCACACCTTTTTTTTTCCTGTCCCCCTCCATCACGCAAAGTATGCATGTAAAATGGCATGCGGGGGCAGGACAAGCTCAGGAAGTGGTTTCTATCTACACACTTTCTCATGACCCACATGGCCACTTTTCATCTGTCCCAATGGAAGATCATGGACATATAGCTGGAAGGGACCTTGGAGGTCATCCAGTCCAATCCATTCATTTTACACACAAGGAACCTGAGAGAAAATCCCAAGTGAATTTCTTGAGGTCATCGTGTAGGTCAGTAGCGGGGAAAGGATCTGAATTCAGGTCCTCCCACTTCCCCTCTATTGGCTCCGTCACTGACCCTCTGTGTCTTGGTAGAGAGTTGCATCGATTTCTGTGGCCAAAAAATATTGCTCAGTGGCCAACCTCCTGGGGAATCAGACTGCCCGTCCTTAGCTAGGCTGGTTCCTTAATAACACAGATACCCACGAGGTGGTCAGGTTCACTCTCAAAGCCTTTCAGACTTGGAAAGGACCAGCTAGAATGTCCACAGCCTTTGAGAAGCCAGCATCACGTCCATCACATCCCAATGAGCCATTACAATAGATTTTTTTTTTTTTCTGGAAGGCTAGAGGAAGGATTTAAAAAAAAAAAAAAAAGAGAAAAAAAACCCCAAACAAACTTCCTACTGCTCAGCCAGTGTGTCCACAGGGAATTTAGATTTGTCTTCCTGCCAGCTAAGTCAACTGTAATGAGGAAGGCAATCTGCTCAGAGAAAATCCCATGATGCTTTCCAAAGCCAAAGGGAGAGATGCTGGAGATACTCCGTTATTTTATTTGTGATGATGTAAACTACTCTTGTCTTTGCATTTGGGAAACGGAAAACAACCGTCCTAAGTTTCTGACCGCAGCTACCTGAAGGGAGCCTCGCCTTCATTTAGCCCCCCATCCTCCGTCTTTCATTCCCAAGCCTCAAGTTCACACAAATCATCCGCCGGATTCTGACACCATCTGTTGTTGGGCTTCGCTCAGAGAACGGGTGAGAGGAGCAGTTAGTCAAAGCGTGAGGTTTATTTTCTACTGCGTTCATGGGACACTAGGACTTCAGAACTAAATTTTGGAGACAACCTGGAGGCGATTTATCTTATTTATTTGCTCAGTGGCTTTTTTATTTTTATCCCCTTTTAAATTTTATTTATAGAGCAGGTTCAGAGAGAGGTTAAACCAGTTGGCCAAGGTCATAACCG
>NW_025384938.1:0-2186 GCF_016433145.1 Gracilinanus agilis
GTGTTTATAGTTATATTATATATAATTATATAATATAAATGTATATATATTTCTATATAGCAGTATAGTGTTTAATAGGGAAACCTTAGAATTGGGAAGATGTGGGCTCCAGTTTTGCTTCTAGCACTTAACTACACAGGTCATTTAACCTCTTCCTGCTCCCAGGCAACTCTCCTAAAAGTTTCTTCATTGGCACTTTTCTACTTCTTTGTAATCACAAGTCAGGACAAAAAAAAAGAGAAATATTAAGTATGACACCAATCATCATACAGCAGGTAATCTGCACTTATCTTTCATTTCAATTTTTAATTTCTTACTTTGTCAAGTTTTTTAACTAATTTTTTTTTCAAATAACACATTTTCTTTTTGTCTCCATAGCTAGTTGGCACAACGGATAGAACACTGGGCTAGAGTTAGAAAGACTAAAGTTCAAATTCTGCCTCAGAGACTTACTTACTAGCTGAGTGAGCCAAAGAAAGAGATTTACCTTCTATTTGCTTCAGTTTTCCCAGCTATAAGATGAAATTAATAATGGCACCTACCTTCAAGGTAGGATGTGTGTGATGAGGATTCAAATCAGATAATATTAGTAATGTGCTTACCACAGTGTTTGGCAAATAGTAGAAGCTTAATAAAGACTTTTTTCCTTCATTGCTTCCTTCCTTTCTACTCACACCTTCCTCCAATGAAAAAAGTAGAAACTCAAAACCCTTGTAAAAACATCCAAACAAAATAAATTGCAACTTTGACTATTTCCCTTCCCCACCACCTAGGCTGTTCTTATTACCGTTTTAGGCTATTATTTTTTTAAGGATAAGTATAAT
This sequence comes from Gracilinanus agilis, assembly GCF_016433145.1. Taxonomy (NCBI): domain Eukaryota; kingdom Metazoa; phylum Chordata; class Mammalia; order Didelphimorphia; family Didelphidae; genus Gracilinanus; species Gracilinanus agilis. The sequence continues at coordinate 825 of NW_025384938.1, forward strand.
TTATTTTTAAAATCTATTTATTTATTCATTCAGTCATTCACTCCATTCACTCATTTATTCATTCATTCAGCCATTTGTGTGTTTGTTTGTTTATTTACTTATTTTAGAATGTTTTCCCATGGTTTCATGATTCATGTGCTTTCCCTCCCCTCTTCTCACCCCCTTCCTGTTAGGCTATTAAATTTAAAGGCTGCTACCCATCTTCTGACAGAGGACCAATAGATTTTGTGTGTAGAATATATACAGACATGTGTATCAAAAATCATATTGTAATTTTAAACTTAATAGCTTCTCTACCCAGAATCCATCCACCTTCCATCAAGAGGTGGAGAATATGCTTTAGCATCAATCCTGTGGAATCATAGTTGGTCATTGGGTTGAGCAAAGTTCTTAACGTTTTTTCAAAAAAATTTTTTTCTTTTTTTTATAGCCAACAGGTTATTTTTATTATTTTATTTTATTTTTTCAAAACCTTCCCTTCCCTCTTGGAGTCAATACTGTGTATTGGCTCCAAGGCAGAAGACTGGTAAGGATAGGCAATGGGGGTCAAGTGACTTGCCCAGGGTCACACAGCTGGGAAGTGTCTGAGGCCAGATTTGAACCTAGGACCTCCTTTCTCTATGCTAAAAATAACCTGTTGGGGGGCAGCTGGAATGCCCCCCAACAGGTTATTTTTAGCAATACACCCTGGTTTAGGAGAAGCTTGTTTTATTTCTTTTTTTGCAGGGGCAGGAAAATTCCATATTTCCTCAGTTATCTCCAAAACCCAAATAGAAATGAATCAAAAAGTGGGGCACCTCAGTAGTTAGGGTGCCAGGCTCTGAGACTGGAGGACCTGGGTCTCTACCTGACCTCAGACACTTCTGAGCTGGGTGATCCTGGGCAAATCACTTAACCCCAATGGTAGTCCATACTGCTCTTCTGCCATGAAACTAATACTTGTATTGATTGTAAGACAGAAGGTAAAGGTTGTTTTTTTTTTTTTTTTGGTTTTGTTTTTGTTTAAAGCATATAAGTATCTTTAATGTCCTGCTTCCCCCAGATTGAAATAGCGGAAAACCTCCTGGTTGATGAGGAATGAAAAAAAAAAAATATTGGAACCATGTTCTTCCTCATCCCTTATTCTCTTTCAGCCGGCTAGTTTTCTAGCTCATCTCAGGGATGGAGCCAAATCTCGGAGGGTGGCGTGCCCGGGATTTAAAACCTGTTTCCAATATTACTTCTCAACTTAGTACTTCAGCAGAGGTTCAGGGTCTCCGACTTAGAGATGGCCATCGACGGCGCACAGCTGCTCGCAGGACCTGCCTTTCATTTAGACAAGTCTGTATTCATCCTCTATCGTGGAGTTTCCCCCCCTCACCC
>NW_025384939.1:0-7954 GCF_016433145.1 Gracilinanus agilis
CCCCGCAGAAGGTAGTGAAAGTCCGTGGGCTGGAGATCTTTATTCGCTCCTGAGGCGATGCCTTCAGTGCTTGGGAAAGGCCATGTTTTAGAGGCCTTTGTCCCAGCCTGAGGAGGTGCCTTCACCCACGTGGACGCTGGGGGAAAGTCCGTGTGTGCCCCCAGCCACCTGGGGTCCCTTGTCTTGCAGCACACAGGTACAAGCCCTGGGGCTGCCAGTGATTATCTGGTTGCCCCAGTCCTGTTTTCCCACTTGTGCGTTGGCGTTGTGCAAGGTGTGTGGGGTGTGGGGTGGGGGAGGGGCTTCTTCCTCTCGAGTTTTAGTGAGAGCTGTTTCACCCCTTTATAGCGTGGAAATGCCCCAATTCTGCGTACCTTCAATGCTGCGCCTTGTTGTGGTGTTCCTTCGTTCCTCTGGACTCGTTTTTATTTCCTCTTGAGGAGTCCTGTATGCTTCCGTCAGGAGAGATCGAGCAGCTGCTCCTTACACTGCCGCCATCTTAACCAGAAGTCCAAAAAGCATTCCATTTTTCATTTTATTTCCTTCACAAGTTTTTTTTTAATTGTATGTGAGCTTTGTACCTTCTTTCATGGCATGAGGAATGTGGAAATATTGTATTACTTGACAGCACTAAAATAACCTATGTCCACCTATTTATCACCTCGGAGAGGTAGGAAGGAAGGAGAGAATCAGAATCACAAAATATCAGAGAACAATTGTTAAAAATTGTTTCAACATATAATTGGAAAAATATGTAAATAAAAAATAAAAATAAAGCACCCAAATGAGTATTCATTCATTCTTTCACAAATGTCAAAAGTGTATCAATTATTTTCTCAATAAAGCCATTTAATATATTGCAAAGATTCACATTCTCTGAGCTCATAGACAACAGTACAATTCAAATGAATGACTCTTTTCCCCAGAATTCTCAGAATTGAGAATGAAAGCTAAGCTTAGTACACAGTAGACACTTAAATGCTTATTGACTTGACATGACTTTACTTGCTCTGTTCCATAACAGAAATCAGTACCCATAAGCATCCTTGGCATGTGTTGTACGTATAAAGGAAGCATATTTATGATAACATGAAACATCATGAGAAGAAAGAATTAAGTATGATTTGGGGTATAGCTGTTGGATCTGAAAATGATTGTTCTTCTACTAGGATTACAGTTTGGACATATCATATACTTACCATTGATTTATGAATGGAACAGAAGATAGATTAAAAAATATATTTTTAAAAAAACTCTTGAGATTTGTATTCCTATCTCACCCGAGTGGAAGTAAAGAGGCCACTTTTAGACCTAATCACAATAATGATCAGCATGCGGCTTCATTTTTTCTGCCTGGTTTTGGCTCACCATATTAATGTCATATTTAGTGTGGACATCCAATTGGTTTTATACCTTTTATAGCTCAGAACTCCCAAACTCAAGTTTTCTACCAATCTCAGGCTTTCTGGAAGCAAGAACTATAGACACAAGCCATTATGCCTAGTAATAGACTTTTTTAAAATGTTTCTGAAGGAAAGCTTTGATTCCAGAAAAGAAATAGATGGCAAGCCAACCACTAGTTGGTCTTGAAGAAGTTTTCTTACCATTGGTGCTCAGTAAACTTGGTTTATTGAAATATTTTTCAAGGTATACAGGTTTGCTTTGTCTGAAAAATAAATTTCTAAGAATCAATGAAGGTAATAAAGAGGAGAGGATATTTGTAGCCCTCAAATAAGACATGTGATGAAAGATGAGAATTTTGAAGAATGAACTGAATGAAATTGAAATTACTTCATGGAAATGAATTTTAAATGTAACCTAAAAGTTTTGAAACTACTGGACCAGAAATTTTCAACAAATTGCCATTGTTATTCTTAAATTCTATGAAATTATATTACACCACTTAAGAGTCACTTCTTGGAGATTTGCATTCTGACTTTTCCCTAGAAAATGTAAGTACTAACTATGGAATTTTTTCATTGAGAAATCTTCTCAGGCTAAAAATATGTTATCTGGACAAATAGAGACCCAGCAGACCAATTCGGACAGACAAAGGATATTTCACAGGCAAAGTACTGTGTAAAACTCTCCAAGCCTTATATTATGTATTAAAAATAATTTTATATAGTAAAGTAAATTACTTTATTTAGTAAAGTACTCCTAAAAATTACATAATACTGTTTCTCATGAAATGTATTCAATTAATCTAAAAAGCAATTATGAGTCACTTATTTTCATATATGTTACAAGAAATAAACCCTTTTTTGGTCAATGCCCAAAACAATTAGGCAATAAATAAATTACATACCTAGTGTTTAAAGATTTACTCTATAGTAATGATACTATACTATAATGGTATAGAAAGGTACTGTTCCTTTTTTGGAAGGTGTTGGGGAAAAGAAGGCTAAATGAGAACAAGGTCTGATCTCTAAGCCAGAAGTTTCAGGAGTGAAACTAGACCTAGGAAGATTTCACTGAAAATTAGATGAGCTAATAAGCTTAACTACCGTGCAAATAATTACTCATCTACTTACTACCCTTACCTCCTATGAATAAATCCTAAAAATACACTCCTGTGATTCAGAGAGTAAATCCTTAAAGATATGAAGAGAAAGAGAGAATGATTGCCTAGATATTGCACTAGAATCTAGAGGAATCGCCATCAAATAAGAGAAAGGTAAATAGGGGTCTGAGTGGGGTTAATCTCAAAACTTCAGGCTACTTAGCTACTTGAGTGGCTAATAAAAAATAATTTTAATATAGGCTTTAATATTTGCAAAATAGTTTACATAAAATTTATTACACCTTATGAATTTGGATGCTTTTATGAGGAAAGTGAAATGAATGAAATTATGAAGAGGAAACTGAAGCAAAAAAGAAGTAAAATGATTTGCCCAGGGTCACATAGGTTGTGTCTGAGGCAGGATTCAAACTCAGATCCTCCTGAATCCTAACCTAGCACTTTATCCATTATGCCACCTTGAGCTATAATGAGATAGCATTTTGATTTAAATGTTAGTAAGAAAAAAAGCTCTGGCGCCCATAGCAAAAATTTACCAGGATCATTTTGAAGGCACTGATAACCCAGGCCTCTGGCCAGCAAAGGCTATAGGCCACAGCTGCCCCTTTTCTACCACATCACAACTGAAGAAATGGTGAGATAGTCCATCTAGCAATGCTTTTATTTAATGGCAGATTTTCTCCTATGAGCCACACTTCATGTACAAAATTTCTGGTTCAAGTCATCATTTAAAAATGACTCCATAGATATATGATGGTGATGGAATATTCTTGTGCTATAAGGAATAATGAACTGCCTGATTTCTAAAAGAACTGGAAAGATATACATGAACTGATGAGGAGTGAAATTAGCAGAACCAGGAGAATGTCATACACAGTAACTAAATTATTGTGGGACGATCAAATGTAACTGATTTTGCTACTAAGAGCAATGCAATGATCCAGGATAAATCTGAGAGACTTAGGAGAAAGAATGCTATCGACTTTGAGAGAAAGAATTGTGAGGGTAGAAACACAGAAGAAAAATATATGACTTGTCATTTGTTTATATGGGTACAGGATTTGGGGTTTTAAATGATTGCTCTATTGCAAAAACAAATAAAATGGAAATAGATATCAAGTGATAACATTTGTATTACCCAATGGAATTGTTTGTTGGTTCTAGGAGTGGAGAAGGTAAAGGGAAGGAAAAGAAAATGAATCATGGAAACATGGAAAAATATTTTAAAAAATAAAAGATTTTAAAATTAATTAAGACAACAACAACAAAAATGACCACTTATTCTGTTTTACCAAATGAGTGCCTTATTGAAAATTAAGTACAGCCCTCATTCATTCAATAAGCATGTATTAAGTATTTTGTACCTTCAAGGTATAGCCTAGGTGCTAAGAATGCAAAAAGAGCTCCTAAACAACCTATGTCCTCAAGGAACTTACATTCAACCAAACTCCTAGTAGTTGTACATTAGGGCATAGCTCCAGAGCTAGAAAAAAACCCAGTAGCAAAAAAAGAGGTCTAGAGAATTCCCCTGGTTGAAAATAGGGTCCTTCACTCTAAATAAACTATTAATTTAGGTCTGGGTATTATTCATTTAGTATTTCTAAGGTTTGAGAGTTCACTTCAGACACAGACCTTTTAATATTCCACCAATGCCATCAGGTTAGTCAAGTATGAGAGATCCCTACACAAGGGCCTTCAACTGTCCAGTCCTCAATTTTCCTATATATCAAAATGAAAAGATACACTTAAATTATCTTTAAGATGTCTTTTGCTTATAAGAGTTTAAGTCTTGGGAAAATCTACTCTCCCTTCTGAGTCCTCAGACTGTAGTTGGTCTCCAATCTAATACTTTGAAGCCAGTGAAAAACAGTTGTTGACTTGGGAATTTAATTCGGTCATATCTTTCCTCTCTACTAACCCATACTGGACTTTAGTTTGGTTTTCACAAATGATTTGGGGGGTTGGAGTTTCCATTCTTTTTGACTTAATGGGCTAAAAACATCCTTCCTGGGAATAGTTTTGCTTTTGTAAGGGGACCTTGCTCTCCAGAGCATCTGCACATTTATCTTCCTTGCTTCATTTGGAAGAGACTAAGGAATATTCTTCCAGAAAGGTGTGACAACATGTAATGGAAGGGCCAACTCCCTGCTTCAGTGTAGGCACAGATATTTGGTCATTAGTCCCAGTCATCTAATCTCTTGATGAAGAGACAAGGCTTTTAATTAGCTTCTGAGCTGGACGGAGGTGCATTCCAAAGACACCAATTGTACAAAGTGAGTCTCTTGCACTTCTTACACTTTCCCACCTGGCTACATTCCAGTGAAAGAGAGAGATATATGCCAACAATCTACAGATGGGGAGGTCTCCAGCCTTTCCTAGCTAGAGTTTGCATGTGACCCATAAATAAGGGTCTTTACTCTTTGCCTCTTCACATTTGTTCTCTGCAATTTTTAGGTATGCCATGGGAACTTGTGAGCTTTAAAAGGTTGGAAAAGTAAGCACCAGAAGTCTGGGAGCTGGACATCATGCAAGGATTTGCCAGGGGCCAAGTCCAGGTGATGTGGCCAATGGAAGTCCTTGACTCAGCCCAGTAGTAGCTGACACACAGACTCTTCCAGTGTGCTGCATTGCAAAGTGAACTTGTGGGAAAATGCTTTGTAGAAACTGCTTTAAACTTGAATCCACTCTCCCCAGGGACGAAAGAGGTGTATAGGGAAAATTACCCTCAGATAATGGAGGGAAGTACCTTGTAAGTTCTTTTCTTTCTATAGTTTCATAGTAAGTATCCCTTTGTAAAAACTAATTGATATGAATTGATAAAATGATGTGGGTGCACTAATCATTGGTGTTTAAAATTTGGGACAACATAAAAGAATGGGCTGACAGCATTAGAGAAAAATCATCTCAATTCCTCAGGAGTACACCTGTAACTCTGAGTAGGAGATACAGTCAGCAGAGCTCTGGAGACCTAACCTTTCTGGGCGAGTGGGAATAAAAATAAGGATACTTGTAACTATAATATTTTTCTAATAATATTTTATTCTATTTCTTTCCTGATACATATAGAAACAATCTTTAAAAACTTTACCTTCCTTCTTAGAATCAATACTGTGTGCTAGTTCTAAGGCAAAATTGCTGTAAGGGCTAGGCAATGGAGATTAAGGGATTTACCCAGGGCCACACAGCTAGGAAGTGCCTGGGGTCATATTTGAACTCAGGACCTCCCATCTCTGGCTCCCTATCCACTAAGCCAACTAGCGGTCCCCACGTCGAAACAACTTTTAACATTTGCTTTCTGACATTTTGCAATCCAGATTCTCTCCTTCCTTTCTTCTTCCCTTTTCCAACATGGCAAGTAATTTGATAATTATACATGTGCTATCATATAATACATATTTCCATATTCATGATGTTATAAAAGAAGAAGCATGACATCTAAGAAAAATGTCGTGAAAGAAATAAAGTGGAAAATGGTATGATTCAATCTATCCCTATCCTTTAATATTTTGAAGGATCTATGATCTCATCAACATGAGTATGCCCTCTAGCCTCTCATGCTACATTTTCCTCATACATGTATGTCCCCCAATAAATCCTACACAGGGGTCCCCTCAGTATGCGGAGTCCCTTTCTCCAGCTGTTTAAAGCTGTGAAGATAGCAATAACACAAGGCTGTCCATTGGTTGTAGCCTAATATCCTATCTGCTCATCCTTTTTGTCTTAAAGATCATGACCTAAGTGGACTGGCACACATTCATCCCTCCATTTTCTCGAATAGTAGAACAAGTTCAGCCAAATAACGTAGCAATGTTTTCACGAAATCATGAGAAGGGTGTTGCTAATCTCTACTCTGTGGTTCTGATCTCAGCTGATGATGACAGCAAGCCCCACAGGACTTCCAGACCACACTTGCCCCTTATGTGCAGCAACAGCTCTATTTTTATTTACGTTAAATACTTTTCTCACAAGTTGCATCTATACCTTTCTTCAGGCTTTGACATGCACTGCCTATCCCTCAATTTACAATATTTGCCACCTGTTCTTTGCTTCTCTGTCTCTCTCTACACAAAGAGAACTGATTGAAGCTTTCTTTTTTCAATTTTAAAATATTTTCTTTCCCCCTGTTACGTGTAAAAATAATTTTTAACATTCACTGTTTTTAAGTTTCCAGTTTCAAATTTTCCCCCTTCTTCTGACCCTCTCTTTGTCTTTCTCTTTCTCTTCCCTCCTCCGTCCCTGAGATGATTTTACATGGGTAATCATCCCAATAGCTTTCTTTATGGGAATAATATGAAATTCATTTTATGTGTATGTGGACTTGGGCAAGTCTCTTACCCACTGAGCCTCAGTTACTCCGTCTGTTAAAATGAAGAGGTTGAGTTATGTGACTCCTGATGTTACTCCTGGCTCTCGTGCTATAATCTATGAAAGTGCAAGAATTAAACAGGAAAAACGAGTTTGCTACCTGGAAGTTATATTTATTTTATTTTAATTTATATAGGTATCTTTTACTTTTGCATCATCTTTATTTCTGAATACACCATTCCTCCTTTTTACTTATCCAGCAATCATCCCATATAACAAAAAAGAGAAAGGAAAAAGAAGAGGGTAGAGAAGTTAGTTCAGCAAAACTAATCAATAAATCTGTAGTGTGGAGAGGGAGGTGAGTTTCCTCATCTCTTCTTCTGGAACAAGTTTGGTCATTATAATTATGCTGAATTTCATTCCTGGAAAACCAGTTTAGGATGTTCAGTGGTTGCTCTTGGGTGCATAGAGTAATAAAAATTATAATAGTTAACATTTACATAGTGCTTCCTATGTGCCAGGCACTATGCTAAGTGTTTTATAATTATTATCTCATTTGATCCTCACAATAATTCTGAGAGATAGCTGCTATTATTGTTTCCATTTTTATAGATGAGGACATTGAAATAAACAGAAGTAAAGTGAATTATCCAGGATCACATAAGTCAATGTCTGCTCTCAGATTTGAACTCAACTTTTCCTGACACCAGGTCCAGCCCCATATCCATGGGACCACTCACACCTACCATTCTTATTCACAGAGACCAAGCTGTTCATTCTTACACAAAGATACTCCAAGATGACCTATCTGATGCCCAGATTTCCTCTCTAATTCTGACAGGCCAGGTTTTCCCACATGTGTGACTCTTGTTATGGGGAGAAAATGCCAGAGCTGTCAATGGCCAGATGTGGAGAGTTTCTGGTGTATAGAATTATGGGAAATTTGTGTGGCCCATGGAGGATTTCAGGCCAAGTTCTCATCTGCTCTAAACACTCATCTGGATTTTGTTCTCCATGGAAAGAGCCAATGTCCAAATCATAATGTTTACATTCTACTTTCCATTGCTTTGCCATGGCCAACTCTGAAAGGTCTCTCTCTCTCTCTCTCTCTCTCTCTCTCTCTCTCTC
>NW_025384940.1:0-4455 GCF_016433145.1 Gracilinanus agilis
TGTTAACTGGATAATGAATAAATTTGTAATTTGTAATTGCTATTGAAAAAAAAAAAAAAATGTTTAAAAGTGTCCTCCCCTGCATACCACTTGCTTATATATTATGTTCCAGGCCTGTCTTGGCTACTCCTAGTCCTAGATGTTCCCTCAAGGGCTCTCTTTTGCCAGTAGTATTCTGTATTTCAGGTGGATTCTGTTTCAAGATTTTAATTGGGGACAGATAGGTGGGTTAGTGGATAGACAGCCAGGATGAGAGATGGGAGGTCCTAGGCTTAAATCTGAACTCTGGACTCTTCCCAGATGTGTGACCCTGAGCAAGTCATTTAACCCCCATTGCCTACCCCTTACTGCTCTTCTGCCTTGGAACCAGTACCCAGTATTGAGTCTAAGATGGAAGGTAAGGGCTAAAAAAAAAATGATTTTAATTGTTAATCTGTGACCTGCCTGGCACAGTAAGGGTGTCAGTAATTTGGGGAAGATGGCCAGGACCCCTTAAGCCTCTACTTAAAATAAAGATATCTTCAGATAAGAATTCCATTATTAAGAAAACCGCTTATGACTAAACAAGAAATGAAGAAGGGCTACTTGCTTAGGCGAGATAGAACTTCAGAAACAATTATGTAATAGAGTTAGATAAAGTAGAACTGTAAACAGTCGAACGGGCAACCTCTAAATATGGCTGGATTCACAAGGCACACACTGTCTCGAGGTGTCAGCCTGAGTAGTCAGTGCTGGACAACAAGTCTGTGATTTCTGTCATCCCTGAAGAGAGGGATTTTTTTCACCTGGGATAAGAACAGTTTCTTGGGAAGGGATAAACTCAGCAGCGTAATGGCAGTCTGCCCAAGTGTGTGTTTGTGCGAGTAGAGCCCCTCTGTAGAGGCCAGCCTACATCTTCCTGGGGAACAGGTAAGTCTCACAGAGAAGTTATACCTCCTGGTGGTGGTGGATTGATTTGACTTCCTGACTAAAAGTTTAAATCACAGGGTTAGAGTTCAAAGAAAGCATAGAGAACGACTGGTCCAACGCTTTCATTTTGCAGATTTGAAAACCGAGACCCAGAAGTTATGAAAAATATCTTGAATGGCAGTTAGGTGGCTTAGGCGTGGAGTCCAGAGGACCTGAGTTCAAATTTGACCTCAGATACTTCCTTAGCTTGTGACCTTGAGCAAGTCACTTAACCCCTTTTGCCACCCCCCCCCCAAAAAAATGACTTGCCTGAGGTCACACAGCTAGGAATTGATGCAGCTGGAAGTTGAACCTGGGTCCTATGACTCAAAATCCAGTGTTCTTTCTACTATACAACACACCTACTTTTAGAGATATTTCAGTACTAATCAAATGCCATCCAAACTCAAAGACAAAGTATATAACCTCTGTGATCTTTATACTGTTCCTTTTTTCAACCTTAAAAAAAATACCATTTCTCTTTGTGTGTGTCTGTCTCTCTCCCTCTCTCCCTCCTCTGTCTCTCTCTGACTGTCTTTCTCCCCCTCTCACTCCTCTCCTTCTTTCCCTCCTCTCCCTCTCTCCCTCCTTCTCTCTCTCTGTCTCTTTCTCCTGACACCACTCTCTGAATCTCTGTCTCTCCCTATTTCTCTCCCTCTCTCTCCCTCCCTCCTTCTCTGTCTGTCTCTCTCCCTCTTTCTCTCCCCCTCTCCTCCTTTTCTCCCTCTCTCTCTCCTTCTCTGTCCCTAACTCTGTCTTTCTCCCCCTCTCCCTCCTCTCCTTCTTTCCCTCCTTTCCCTCTCTCCCTCCTTCTCTCTCTGTCTGTCTCGTTCTCCTGACACTACTCTCTGAATCTCTGTCTCTCTCCCTCTTTCTCTCTCTCTGTCTCTCTCCCTCTTTCTCTCTCTCTGTCTCTCTCCCTCCTTCTCTGTCTCTGTCTCTCTCCCTCCTTCTCTGCCCCCTCTCCTCCTTTTCTCCCTCTCTCTTTCTCCCTCTCTCTGTCTCTGACTGTCTTTCTCCCCCTCTCCCTCCTCTCCTTCTTTCCCTCCTCTCGCTCTCTTCCTCCTTCTCTCTCTCTGTCTCTCCCAACATCACTCTCTGAATCTCTGTCTCTCTCCCTCTTTCTCTCCCTCTCTCCCTCCCTCCTTCTCTGTCTGTCTCTGTCTCTCTCTCCCTCCTTCTCTCCCCCCCTCCTCCTTTTCTTCCTCTCTCTTCCTTCCTCTCTCTGTCTCACTCATTCACATATATACTGCTGGAAATATGTAGATTTTTCTTTCAATTTTTTTCTTAAAGGAGAAAGAGAAAAAGTCCGCTTTCTAAAAAAGGCCTTGATGCTTTTTGAAGCAGCAGAAGGATTTTCTATTAAAGTGTATTGATTTTGGTCTTTTGACTGAGCTGAAAACAAAGAAAGAAGTCTAGCTAGTCGAAAAAAGCAGGTCAGGAACCAGCTGTGCTGGCTTCTCCCTCAGGTGTGCAGAGCCTCGACTCAGCCAAGGGAACCAGCAAATGAGGCTAGACACTTTCCTCCAATGGGAAAAATCGGGTGGGGGTGGAGTGCCTCGATCAGGAAAACAGGTCAGAGAGAGATAGAAACCAAGAGCAGCCCCAGGAAAGGAACCTTAAATCGATCGCTTCTTCATAAAAAGCTGGGAGGGAACTTGCCTACTTAGACTCAGTCTGGTGGGGGCACAGGAGGGACGCCTAGAACAGTCCGGAACGTGGGGGTTCTGTCAAAGAGTAGCTTAGCCGTCTAGACACAGGCTTTACCCTACCTGCAGCCCAACCCACTGGCAGACCAGCCTCCAAAAGCAGGTGGGGAAAAAGAAAGCAACTTGGGGAGTGCCCAAAGCAGGGACCCAAAAGGAGCCGAGTAGGTCTTTTGCCTGAATGCTGTAGGGAAAGGCAATGGGAGGGGGTCGCGAGGAGGGGAGAGGATGATGGGTCCAGTCTGTCCCGACCCCGATGCCCCTGCCCCCGAAGGGCGACTCTCTTCCTCCACACTCCAGGGGCACGGCCCGGAGGAAGGGTGCCAGAACGGGGAGAAGGGGGCTGGCAGGCGCAGGCTGGGCTTCTCACCAGATCTATGGCCTGGACGTCCTTGAGAGCCACGACACCGCGGATGGCCCGGGGCGGGTTCTCGGTCAGGTAGATGAGCCTGTCGCTGAGCACCACGTACTTAAAGGTCCTGTGTTCCGTGTCCGAGACCACAATGCAGAGCTCATAGGCGCGGATGGAGTCGTACACCTCCTGCCGCAGGTGCCGCTTCAGGAAGGAATCTAGGCGGCTGTTCTTGCGCCGGGGGAAGCCCACTTGGCCAGAGCCCGCCATGCACCCCACGGGGCCTCGCCTGGGGCACGGAGCGGCCCTAGATGGCACGGCACCCGGCTGGGCTGCGCAGAAACCCTGCCCGCGCCGCCCACTCTCCAAGCCTCGCCTCAGCTCACCTCCCCTTCCCTCTCCAGGGGCTCGTCATCCCTCCCCCTGCCTTGGAACCCAGGGACGCCACAAAGCGGCCCGGCCCGCCTCGGCGGCCTAGAGCTTCGCCTTCTCTCCCCTGGGGGCCACTCCCTTTCCGCAAACCCTAGAAGGGAAAGGGGCTGCGGAGCTCCCAGCTTGGAGGGCTGGCCCTTTGGGGTTTATTCCATGCCCGTCTTCCCTCCATCCTCCCATTCAGGGCTTCACCCCTTCCCCCTCTCCGCTGCCATCTAAAAAGAATAGATGACGAATATTATCTTTTCATCAAAAGTCAGGGGGAATGTAGTTCAGAGACAAGGACTGGAAGGCTAAGCACCTTATTTTCAGGAGAAAAAACTGGGACCCAGGATGGCGAGACATCTGTGCCCCAAATCACACTGGGAGTAGACCTCTTGGATTTGATTCCTGAGCCGCTACTTCCCCTCTACCACACTGCCTCCTTTTGGGGGCAGGGGGAGCAGGGAGAGGAATGCTTGGGTCAGATCCTGTCTGGTTTCCCAGTTCCTTTGTGTAGGCACCCCTGGCTAGCTAACTGGGGTTAAAGAAACACTTGGTTTGAGAAGTTAGCAAGATGCTAGATGTAGAGCAGAATGACCCTCTGAGGTTGAATCCAAGCTCCTCATTTAAGAAAACTAACCTCTAAAAAAGGCCAGTGATTTGTCCAGAGTTAATACAAGTAGTAGGAGGCAGAATCAGGATTCGAACCTAAGTCCTCTAATTCAATTCAAAACTCTTACCTCCACCGGTATTGCCCTTAACTGAATAAATGGCTGCCAAGCACTGTTGGAGACATTATACAGACAAAGTTGTCGGTTGTAATTAAGTCCTTCTGTTCTGACACTGCCACCTCAAAGGGAGCTGAAGACTCCAACAGAAACCTCTGCAAAAGAAAATGAGAGGGGCAGCTGGGTGGTTCAAATCCGGTCTCAGACACGTCCCAGCTGTGTGACCCTGGGCAAGTCACTTGACCCCCATTGCCCACCCTTACCACTCTTCTGCCTTGGAGCCAATACACAGAAGTTAAGGGAGAAA
>NW_025384941.1:0-1819 GCF_016433145.1 Gracilinanus agilis
AGAGAGAGAGAGAGAGAGAGAGAGAGAGAGAGAGAGCCCAGTTCTGTTAGAACCAGAGAGCAAAATGAAAACTAGAAAGAATCTGAAGTTACCTCTGGGAAAAAAATAGAACCTCCAAGAATTTTATAGCCAAATCCCCAAGCATACTGGTCAATGAAAAAATACTGTTTGTAGTCAGAAATAAAAAATTCAAGTACTGAGGAGTCACAAAATTTGACAAAGCTACTCTGAATGAAATAAAATATTAGAATGTGATATTCCAAAAGGCAAAATATAGCTTACAACCATGAATTCCATAGCCTGCAAAACTGAATATACTCCTATAGTGGAAAGTGAACCTTTTTTTGCCCCAGAAGGCTTTCAGTCATTTCTAATGAAAAGATTAAAACTAAATAGAAACTTTTTGAGCTGAGAGAAACCTAGAAAAGTAAATACATTTAGTTATTTGGAAGGGATAATGATAAAGTGTTTACATTTTAAGAAGAAGAGAAAAGTGCCCTCTCAGAATCTTAATGTATTCAAGGGTCAAATAGGGATTTAAATAAGACAAACAAATGGCTGGGAGAAGTTTTGTCCTATTTTATTCTTAAGAAAAGAGAAAGGGGAGGGAAATAATTATATGAAGAAGAGAATAGAGAAGAAGGGATGGAAAGTTGCGCGCATTAATTAGTGAACCGACATGTTCAGATACAGAGGAATGAGCAATGATCAAAGGAATCACATGAATTTCACTCTTAATTGAACCAGACAAATGCAAATTGAACACACACACACACACACATACAGAGAGACATACACACGGAGAAAGAGTCTGATATAACACTACATTATAATCAACAGGAAAACAAGCAGGGACAGTGAAAGGGAGGAGATTAAGAGGCAGAGAAGAGTCAGAAAGGCTAGTCACAAGCAAAACAAACTTCAACTTCAAAAGACAAATGAAACAAAGATTAAAATTAAAGGGAAAAAATAACTACAAGAATCAATAAGATAAGAGGAGAAAGAAAAGTGAAGTGGAAACCTATAACTTCAAAAACAGATTATTTTATTTTATTGGCCTTTTATTTTAAAGAATTAGACACAGAAAATTAATGACTGTTGGCTAAGCTATTAATTGGTCTAGCCATTCTGTAAAGCAATTTGGAATTAAGTCCCAAAATTCGCTAAATTATATATACTCTTTGTCTCAACAATATCTTTATTAAGGTATCTCAAAGATTTGAAAGAAATAAGGATTCACATATTCAAAGATACTTTATAGCAGCTTATTTTGTAATGCCAAAGGATGTAAAACTAAAAATATACCCATTAGGAATGACTGAACAATTACATATGTTAATTTAATGGATGTTGTGGCATACAAATTGATGAAAGGGATTATTTCAGATAAATCTGGGAAGACTTTGTATGAAATGATGCAAAATAAAGTGATCAGAATGATGAAAACAATCTATGCAAAAAAATTTATACAAAAAAATCTGTAAGAAATAAATAGCCTTGAAAAACTTAATTTTGATCAATACAATCAACCAAGACTCCAGATGACCAATGACAGAGTTCACTAACAACTTCAAAACAAAAGTAAAAGATTTGGGATACAGAATCTGACATTTTGGGACATAGAAAATACAGGAATTTGCTTTGCTTGAAAATGTTAACTTGCTACAGAGAGGAGTTATTTTTCAATTGGCAACTGGGGCTTATGATAGAGATGGTATATGTACTTCCAAAGCAAGCACCTTGTGATGGAAATGGAAAGAAGGAAGGAAGGAAAGGAAGAAGGAAGGAAGGAAGGAAGGAAGGAAGGAAGGAAGGAAGG
>NW_025384942.1:0-2198 GCF_016433145.1 Gracilinanus agilis
GATTTGAACCTAGGACCTCCCGTCTCTGGGCCTTGCTCTCAATCCACTCAGTCCCCCAGCTTCCCATAATATATGTTTATATATTTAATACCTCATCATTTCCTATGGTCAGCTTTCTCCTTTCTTTATCCTGCAAGGGATGTTTGGGTGGTATTGGAGTCGAGGGTGGGCCAGTCACTTCTACTCATTATGACAAATGATAGGTTAGCTTTGTTCAGATATGGTCAGAGGTCTGTGCCAGTGACCAGGCAGCTGGGACAGGGGAGCTCAGACCCTGAAGCTGTGAGTTCTAATTCCACCGGAGTCTATCCCTGGCTCTGAAATTATTGCCTTGGATCTCAAAGGGAGCCACAGAAAACAAGAGAAATAATTGAGGAAGCAGTAAATTTATGCATGGGGGGTAGTCTGGGCAAAGACACAGAGCTGACAGATGAAATATCACATATGAGGAAAAGCAATTAAAGTGGAAAAAATGAAGGGGATTGTTGTTGCTGAGTTGTTTTTCAGTCATATCCCATTTGGGCTTTTCTTGGCAAAGATACTGGAATGGTTTGCCATTTCCTTTTCCAGCTCATTTTACAGATGAGGAAACTGAAGCACATAGGTTAAGTGACTTGCATAAAGTCACACAGCTGGTGTCTGAGGTTGGATTTGAATTCAGAAAGATGAATCTTCCAGAATTCAGACCTGGAATTTTATCTACTGAGCCCCATATCTGTAGATATGTGTGATAAAAGGTAGGCTTGAGCTAGGCTGACAAGACCTTTAAATAAATTTTTATTTTATACTAGAGAAGTTGGGTCTGAGAAAAATTTTTAAATAAATATTTTAATACTATTATTGTATTTTAATAATAATAATAGCTTGCATGTACATAGTGCTTCAAGATTTATAAAACACTTTACCAACATTTTCTCATTTGTTCCTCATAACAACCCTGGGAGGGAGGCGTTGTTACTATTTCCATTTTAATTATGAGGAAACTGAGGCCCACTGAGGTTAATTGACTTACCCAGAGCTAGCAAGTTTCTGAGGCTGGTTTTGAATTCAGATCTTTCTGATTCCAGGTCCAACATTCTGCCTGCTGTGCCACTTAGCTGCACCTGTTTCCTTTTATTCATGTGCATTTTGTTTTATACATTTAAAAACATTATTCTGAGAAGGGGTCAACAGGCTTCAACAGATGGCCAAAGGAATCCTACCAAAGGCTCAAAAAATCCTATTCTAGTGGCAATAGGGAGCTACTAAAGTTTTTTGATTAGGGAAATGGCATTGATTTGTGCTTTAAGAATATCAGGGAGGACTGGGGGGGGGGGGCTACATAGATAAAGCCTGGAGCCTAAAAGACCCAAGTTCAAATCTAGTGTTAGATACTTCCTAGTTGTGTAACTTTGGGCAAAGTCACTTAACCTTTAATTTCTTTTCAAAAGGATCCACTGTAGAAGAAAATGGCAAACTGTTTCAGCATCCTTACCAAGAAAACCCATCAATAGCTATGGTCCATGGGGTCACAAAGAGTGACACCTGACTAAACAACAACAACAAATTAGGAATATCACTTTGGCAACTGTCGGGAGTTTGAGTTGGAGAGAGGAAAGAATGGATGGAAGGAGGCTATTGAAATAGTCTGGGTGACAGGTGATGAGGATCTTAGGGCAGCAGCTATGAGAATAAAGAGAAAGCAATAGATGTAAGAAATGTGAAAGAAAAATGAACAAGACTTGGTAATCATTTAGAAAGCTGGATGGAGGAAAAGGAAGATTAGGATGACTCAGGATGTGAACCTGCGTAACCAGAAGTTTGATGGTATTTAGAACAGAAAGAAGAAAGTTGGGAAAAGGGCAAGATTTAAGGAGGAAAGATAAGGAGTTCTCTTTTGTACATCAGAAGTTCGATAAGCCTACAGGACATCTGTCTGGTGAGAAATGTCAGTCATTATTTAGGACCTATTGCTTAAGGCTCAGACTAAAGCTGGATATCATCTGTATAGAGATTAATCCACTGAAAGGGACAGAGACATACAGAGAAGGGGGGTGGGGGTGGATACAGAGAGAGAGAAAAGAGAGAGGAAAGAGAAGAAATTAGAGAGAAAAGAGAGAAAGGAGAGAGAAAATAAGAGAGAAAAGAGAGGGAAAAGAGAGAGAGAGGGAAAGAGGGAGGGAGAGAGAAGAGAGAGAGAGAGAGAGAGAGAGAGAGAG
>NW_025384943.1:0-5253 GCF_016433145.1 Gracilinanus agilis
ATATATATATATATATTTGTTGTTGTTGAGTCATTTTTCAGCTATGTCTGACTTTTTGCAACCGCAAGCTTTCTTGGCAAAGATACTGAAGTGATTTGCAATTTTTTTTCTCCTGCTCATTTTACAAATGAGAAACTTCAGGCAAGCAGGATTAAGTGACTTGCCCAGACTCACACAGCTAGTGAGTGTCTGAGACCAGATTTGAACTCAAGAAGATGCATCTTCCTGAATCCAAGCCCAGTACTTTATCTCCTGCTACCTAGCTGCTCTTATATACATCCATATGACTATATGCACAATTGACTAACAATGCCTATTCAGATGCATGTGTATATTTTTTATATATACATACCTAGGCAATAGACATTTTTCATCCATTTGGGATTTTTCTGTGTGGATTGTTAGATCAGTTTTCATTTAGGAGACATTATAGTATTCTAGAGCTTGATATAATTAGTAGAGCATCATCTATGAAGAAAAGCATATTGAGAATCTTACCACTATAGAAAAATTCCTTTTTCATTTAGACTCTTAAACATCCTCCTTGAAACACTCGATTTCTCATTTGATTTTGAAAATCAGAGGATTATTGAAAAAAAGTTGTCTCTGTGACTGTTTATCAGTGAATATGGTATGATTTTAACATAAGCATGTGAGACTTTTTAAAGGAAAGCCTTGAAGGCTTCATCTTGCTCCACTAAATCAATTTTTAAAACAAATCAATGAACCTAAAGGCATATTGTGTTCTCTCTATTTATATTATGTTCTCCATATCCATATCTCCATAGCTGGGGTTACTGGCAAAAGCTGTACAACTTTACCTAGGAGTCTACAAGAGTATGCCCTTGCCCACAACTGTTAATTAAGTCCTGAGCCTACTTAGGAAACATTGGGATGTATGTTCATCACTGCTGTCTGTGAGGAATTTTATTGGGAGAGTGGAAGGAGGTTCAAGAACCAGAGTGTTTGAATGAGAAGAAAGAATCAGTAAGAGGAGTGATTTAATATATGGAGAAAATAGGAGAAGGGAGTTAAGATGAGAAGTAGTACATGTGAGAGACAGTTCAGGAGCTTGCAGCACTAGTCATTTATGTAAGAGACTGGGAAAGGGGAAAGGGAGGATCCTAAATCTTGGTATTCCTCCTCCATGTGATAATACCAGCATTTGGTAAGCCAAAATGAGAAAGCCCACTCACATTCCTACCTACCATTTTCTGAGCTCCCTGTAGCTCCTAGATGGGAAAAGGACTTGACAAGGGTGCCTGGAGGGGGACCCAGACCACAGAGCATGCACGAGATTGGTGTGACTTCAAGTGATAGGTTCCTAACAAGTTACACCTTTCAGTCAATTGTGTGGTTGTGAAAATGTGGTCTACTATAGAAAATCATCTGTGAAAGTCTGTTTATTCCCTGCTGGGATTCTCATCAAGGTTCAATTCTGTTCCGAGGTGGTAAAACACAATTCCTATTCAAAGCTTTTGAATCTCTTCAAAACAGGTAAAATTGCCTCCTGAGTGGCTCTTCTGTGGAATTTGAAATCTATGGAATTGTCCTTCTGCCTATTTTAATGTCACTAGGATTAAGGATCTAGAAGGGAGGGGGGAGGCAGGAAAAAGAGGAAAGAAGATATGATGAATAGCCTTCTGTAAGCACATAAAGAGAAAATAGGAAATTCCTCTCTAAATCCCCATAGAGAGTTGAAACTACCTGTCAGAAATGGGCTATACCCAGGAGCCATATACAAGCTTTGTTTACAAGTCAGAACTACAGTAATTCCCCCATGATTAAACTTCCTTTGCTTACATAAGATGGATCAGATGTGTCACCAAACACAGTATTTCCCAAACATGGGGTCTGAGGAGAGTTCTATAGAACTGAATGACCAAAGACAAAATGTCTCTTCAACACATACTATAATTTACTTATACTTTCTCCTCATTTAATATATGTATATTTCCTCTTCCCAAATGAACTGGAAGATTCTTGAAACTAAGATATTTGGCTTCTATATCACTCACAGTCTTGTATCTTGCTATACATATAGTAGACTAAATACTTAAATGAATGATTAAAATCACTCTTTCTTCCTAAAATCCACCCATAATAGATAGACAAACAGATAAATAAAGCATTTATTAGGAATCTACTAAGAGTTATCCATTGAGTTAAGAGCTAAGGATACAAATGCAAGAAAAAAAGAAAGTCTCTGCCCTTAAGGAGCTTACATTCTAATGGGGGGAGGCAACCTATAAAAGAGATGGCAGCAGTATGAGAAATGTACCCTAAGGGGAGGATAAGGGGGACATTAAAGTCCAGAGAGTCAGGAACAGAGCTGGGCAAGAAGTGAGCATGAGTGGTCTGGCACTTCCTCAAATGGAGGTTCTGAGCAAGAATTTGCCGGTGAGAGGAGGAGGCTGAAGGGAAAGAGGTATAAAATCTGGAGAATCAGGAGCAGAGCTCGGTTCCATAAGTGGACAAAGGATTAGCAAATATCTACCTATCTTTAATATACTGAAGTCACTAAAACTGGATTTAAAAAAAAAAAAAGCCAAGAGGGAGTTAATGAAAGAACTGACAAAAGATAACTGAACCACTTGTCTAATAGTTGAAAAATCATGTTAGAGGTACTACTGGACTGAAAAATGCAAATGTTATACCAATTTTCAAAACCTGGGATAAATGGAGTTCTTCAAATTATAGGCATGTGAGCCTGCCTTCAATTCCAAACATAATTCTTCACTACATGAAGGGAAGAAGGTTGGTTAACACTCGGAAAGTAAGACTATCCAGGGATCCCTAGCAGCCCAAAAGGGTTCATCAAGAACAGCAGATGCCAGAATAACCTCATTCTCTTTTTTGACAAATTTCCTGGATTAGGGCCAGAGGAAGGAATGCCATTCTAGCAGGGATGCCCTTCCCCCTTGCCTTATCTTTGCCCCTATCCTGATGACTCCAGAAGCCACCGACACCTTATAGGGGCAGTAGGGTATCAAAAGCAACACTTGGATGAGCTGAGAATCACCAACTATAAAACTCCCATTGAGGAATAGGCAGATGTATGTGGCAAATATTTAACAACTAGCTCTCCCCCCAAATAAAAGTACTCTGGTCACATGTTTAAATTTAATCTGCATTATTAATATTTTCTCCATTACTTTCTAATATCTCAACAATAAACAAATAATAAATCATGCCCTCATTTGTAATATTTGTTTATTTCTGCAGTATAAGTGCTCACCCTGAAAATTTAACAACAGACTCACAATTTTATTTGGCTTCAGCACATCCTTGGTTAGAGGACCACCAGGCTTTACAATCTGTCTTGCCACTGTATCCTAACATTCACTAAGATTTTCCATATGTGCTGCCACTAAACTTTTAAAACTCCTGTGAACTGTTGCCTGACCTGCTGGTGTGCCCTAAGTTCCCCAAGGCCTTGCTATCTGCTCTTCTATTGTACTTATAGGATTTTGGGGCTTTTCAATCCACCTTCTAGCCAAACTCTTTTTTTTTGTGTATTGCCTTTCCTCCTTAGAAAGTGAACTCTTTGAGATCTGGAACTCTTTTTTTTTTATTCATTTGTATCCTCAGTGCTTAGCATACTATTATTTGGCACATAGTAAGCATTTAATAAGTGTTTTTCATTCATTCACCTAGGAAAGGCTATAAAATAACACATAGTAAAATTTTGTGACTGATAGCCAGAGATAGGCTCCATAATCATAATGAGGTAGTTTCAAAACTTTTCCAATTATCAGACCCCACACCTAATGAATTATTGAACCAAGTCAAGCTAGATGCAATGCCAGAGGGATTTGCCTTTACCTCTCTTCAGGTCAGCATTTTTTCTGTGTCTTGGATGAGGGCACAGGTGGCATGCTTACCAGATTTGTGGATGGCAGGAAGCTAGATGGAACAGTTTACCTGTTTGAGGTCAGAAGAAAGATCCCAAAATAACTCCATAGGATAGACTTGTGGCCCAAATCTAATAAGATTGAATTTCACAAAGATAAAAGTCAAATTCTATATGAATTCAAAAGATTAAATTGTACAAGTGCTGGAAAGGGGGATGATAGAGTATGTGAAAAAAATCTGGATTTAGATGGACTAACCTTAATATAGCTGGTGTGTCCTCAAAGCTAATGTGCATTATAGCTTTCCACTAGAAGATAACCATATCACTGAATCTGGCCCTGATTGGGCCACATATGGAGTGTTGTGTTCCATTCTGGAAGTCACATTTTAGGAAAGGCAGTGATAAACTGGACAGTTTCATGGATCATAAATTCATAGATTTAGAGTTAAATGGAACTCTAGGAACCATCTGCTCCAATCCCCTCATTTTACAGAAAAGGAAATGAAATCAAGAGATATTAAGTGACTTGCCCAGGTCACACAGCTAGTAAATATCTGAAACCTAGGTTTTCCAGACTCCATGGAACTCTATCCACTACTTCATACCACCTATAACATACAAATGAGAAGAACTTGAATAGCGAAGGATCTCTGTAAAAGGGTTCATGAATTAAGATCAGGTAAGTTTCTAAAAATCTTATAATAGCTTAGCTATGAGGATATTGAATTTCTTTCCATTTTTCCCTCCTTTTTGGGTGACTCCTGAGGTTCTGAGGATCTCATAAGGCATGTCCATGTTTCCCCAGGTCTGTATGTTATCCCTGATAAAATACTATGTTGTTTTTTTTCAGATGTAATAATATCACAAGATTGTTTTTTGAAGTGACTTTAGGAATTAAGCCCAAACTATTCATTTTATGATAGCAGAAACTGATGTCCAAAAGAAGAAAAGTACTTAATCACAGTGATATTAATAATAATATAATAGTAAAAAGTGATATTTATAGTGTTTTAACATTTGCAAAGTATTTTACCAATATTATTTCACTTTATCTTCACTACAACCCTGCCAGATAGTTATTATTATTATTATTCCTATTTTTATAGATGAGAAGACCGAGATAGACAATAGTTAAATAACATTTTTTTCAGGTCACACAGTTAGTAATTGTCTCAGGCTGGATTTGAATTCATGTCCCTCTGACTTCAAGTCCAATAAATTACCCATTGTAATACCTAGCTGCCTAGATGGTAATCCCTAGGACAAGAAGTTTTTGTTTTTCTAAATGCATGTCCTCTGACTCCAAATTTCAGTATATCTAAAATTTTAAACCTAACTTTATAAAAAAAATAAGAACTGATAAATAGAAACAAGCAAGACATTATATATATATATAT
>NW_025384944.1:0-1927 GCF_016433145.1 Gracilinanus agilis
CTCCGGAGGCAGGCGGGCAGCAGCGGCGGGGGGGGTGGGAACCGGTTCCCGCTTGACACTTCCCGATCTGAGCCGGGGTGACTGGCAGGAGACGGACGACGCAGGCGCAGGGGGAGGGCGGTGAGCACCGAACTGCGGTCAGGCCCGGCCAAGTGAGCGCCGAGCGTACGTGAGGCGCATGGCAGCGGAGGCGGTGTGTGTAGTCATGGCAACAGTCTTCGCCTTTGGGGGGCAGGGCGCTCCTTCTCCGAGGCTCTGCTCCCGTCTGGTGCTGCAGGGGTCCTGGAGCGGGTCTATTGCACTTTACTGGTACCTCTGCGGGTTTGCCAACTAACAGCCTGAGAGATTGTCGGTGGGTTTGCGTCTGCCTCTGCTATCCAACTGTACACCCCTGGCTCATTCTCATTTCTAATAGAAATTGGAACCGGCAACCTCGGTTCCCTTGTTCACTACTAGTACCAATAAAAGATTTAGCTCTAATTTGTCATAATACTGACAGGCAGATAATGCAATTTGTATATTGCATCGCCTTACAGAAAATTTTTACATAACTAGAAAATGTCAGATCAGGAGGTGGAACCTGGGCCATATGATTCCCGAATCAACGGGGCTTTAAACTCAGGGACCCCTTCCTGCTTCTTCAAAGTGAAGAAGGCAATGAAAGTTCTCTCTGTGATTCAGACCCCTAGGTGAGAGGATGTTAATAAATAGAAGTACCGGAGATTGAAGATTGGTGCCTGGCCGGTAACATTGTAAAGTAAAACTCGTTGAGAGTAGGGGATTGAGCCGGATTTCCGGTGCTTTGCACAGTTTCAGACACAGCAGGCATTTAATAAAGATATTCTATTGATTGATTGATAGTAGGTATCTAATAAATGTCTGCTGAATTTATGTACAAGGAGTCAGTACACCTAGATTTAAATCTCAGATACACCATTAACTATTAGCCTTTCTAGATCACAATATCCTCATCCTTAAAATAGGGTTAATAATACCTATCTTGCCTATTTCACAAGATTGCCATGAGGATACATATATATATACATATATATGCACATACACACATACACATGTATATATGTATTTTGTGAAAGCACTTTGTAAATTGTAAAGAGCAGTAATAAAAGTGGAGTATTATTTTCTGGAAAATATTCAGGCAATTGTAGTTTACCTGCCTTTTGGCTTGTACTCATATTTATTTAAAAACCTGTACCTTTAGGGCAGCTGGGTAGCTCAGTGGATTGAGAGTCAGGCCTAGAGACGGGAAGTCCTAGGTTCAAATCTGGCCTCAGACACTTCCCAGCTGTGTGACCCCCCCCCCCCATTGCCTACCCTTACCACTCTTCCACCTATAAGTCAATACACAGAAGTTAAGGGTTTAAAAAAAACAAAACAAAAAAAACCTGTACCTTTTGTCTTAGAATTGATTCTAAGGCAGAAGAGAGGTAAGGGCTATGTAGTTGGGGTTAAGTACTTGCCCCAGCTAGATTTGAAATCAGGGCCCTAGTTTCTATAAAGAGCTACCTAGCTGCCCCTTGGCTAGTACTCTTAAGACTATATTATCTCCTATATTTTGCTCATTCACATACAATCATAGTGAGTGGCCATTGCTACCAGAAACAACCATTAACTTGGCTATGCTTTATTGAGCGTCTCTCTATTATTTGCTTTCAGGCAGAATATGAAGATGGGTGTACTTGAGGTAAAAGAGAAGGAAGAGATCTAGTGCCATATTTTCCATTTAAAAATTTCATTCATTCTCTGGATTTGGATGGGTTTTAGCTAGACTGAGAAAAATGTTTTTTCTACCCTGAGTTTGAGCCTAAAGTTTCCTAATCTGTAAAAGGAGAATAATAATACTGGTATTTCTTACCCTGTAAGAGTTGTTGTGGAGAACAAATTAATACATGTGTATATATATATATAT
>NW_025384945.1:0-5583 GCF_016433145.1 Gracilinanus agilis
TATATATATATATAATGAGCTGGAAAAGGAAATGGAAAATCCCTCAATTATATCCACTAAGAAAACCCCAAATGGGATCATGAAGAGTTGGATAAAACTAAAATAACTCAACCATACCAATTGCCCACCTATTTGACCCCAGTGAATCTAATTCTCTTGTCCACACCCAAAAATTCTATCTTGCAATCATCAAACTCATTTCAAAGCTCACATTGATCCCACCCCCACTTTTCCCTTTTTTACTGACTATGGTCCCCATTTCATTAAAAAGAAAGAACATCTCCATCCATATAATTGACCAAATCAATAACCACACCAATCGAAATCACATGATTATCTCAAGAGATGAAGAAAAAGCCTTTGATAAAATACAACACCCATTTCTATTGAAAACACTAGAAAGTATAGAAATAGAAGGTCCATTCCTCAAAAAATAAATAGTATATTCTTAAAACCATCAGCAAGTATCATCTGCTAATGGGGACAAGTTAGAAGCCTTCCCAATAAAATCCAGATGCCCATTATCACCTCTATTATTTAATATTATTCTGGAAATGCTAGTGATAGCAATTAGAGAAGAAAAATAAATTCAAGGGATTAAAATTGGTAATGAGGAAACTAAACTATCACTCTTTGCAGATGATATGATTTTACACTTAAAGACCCCCAGAAAATCAACTAAAAGACTAGTAGAAATAATTAACAACTTTAGCAAAGTAGCAGGGTATAAGATAAACCCACATAAATCATCAGCATTTCTATATATTTCCAAAAAACTCAGCAGTGGGAGTTAGAAAGAGAAACTCCATTTAAAATCACTCTAGACCATATAAAATATTTTGGAATCTATCTACCAAGACAAACAGAGGAATTATATGTAAGGATGATGGAGGCTGAATTTGGAATTGCAACCATGCAAGCCTTGTGTGGGGAATGGGTACTTCTTAGGCTGTTAAGTCTCCCACAAGAGATTGGTTAAACAGATCCTTACAGGGGGAACACATAACAATGGCTTCTCTGAGAGGAACTAATCTAATTCTCTCTCAACTTGATGGATTGAGAGGAGGTGATCTTCAACTAGAAAGGATGTTATTAGCTGAAGGATGTGAACCACAAACAAGGATATGTGTTAAAATCAACAAGGATCCCCACTAATGGAGGTCTTTTACAACTGCCAGACTTTGGAGTAATGGAGAGTTCTATCAGGGTAAGAGAGATGATACAATGGCCTCCTCAATTATAGAATCAATAAGCTGTTTTACTTTAAAACTGTAAAGTAACTTCTTTAATTACTAATAGTAGGTTGATTGGGAAAAGGATTGAAAGGTGAAGTAAAAGGAAGAGGAGATCTCTGTTATCTAATCAAGATGAACAGGAGGCTGGCCTCACCCCAAACAGAGCTAGACCTCTTCACAGTGTTTCCTACATCTTCCTAATCTATGACTCAAGTATCAAACTAACTAAATAAATAAGCAAGCATTAGTAGGATGTTTTCAGATTTTGCTTGAAGATCTTCAAAGATGATGGGATGATGTTACAGGTTGGATTTTATAACTGTAGCAGGCAGCAGACCAAAGTGGGAATTGACTGAAACAGCTGGTAAATGAATTACAGAGATATGTTAATGGACCTCCTGTTATGGATCAACTAAGGTTCAATAGAGTGTTTTGATCAGACTACCCATCACCCAAGGCCCAAAACCAGAATGAGCTTCCACTAGTGGGGATCACCCCCTAATATTTTCCAGTTTGAACTACCCCTCAACTGCCTTCAGCTTCTTGGGGTTCTGCACTCCCTTTTCCTTCTGACTTGCAGTAATGCTTATAGAATCTATCTACCAAAACAAAGAGGAATTATATGAACACAACTACAAAACACTATTTCACACAATTAAAATTAGATCTAAACAATTGAAAAACATTACTTGCTCCTGGGTAGGATAAGCTAATATCTTAAAAATGAAAATTCTGCCCAAATTAATCTACTTATTCAGTGCTATACCTGTCATATTACCAAAAAAACTATTTTTTATAATATTAGAAAAAACATTAACAAAATTTATCCAAAAGAACAAAAGATCAAGAATATGAAGGGAAATAATGAAAAAAATGGGAACGATGGGGGCCTATCAGTACCAGATCTTAAATTGTACCCTAAAGCAATGGCCATCAAAACAATATGGTACTGGTTAAGATGGTGGCAGAGTAAAAAGCAGCTCTTAACCTCTCCTGACCAAAACACACAAGACTCCTCAAGGGGACATAAAAACAAGTCCAGATGAACAGAGGAACCCCACAACAGGGTGCAGGGTGGAAGGTACATGAAATCGGGACATTTCCATGCTATAAAAGGGTGAAACAGCTCTCACTAAATCGCGGGCTGAGCAACCACCCCACCCCCAACCCCTCCACACACACCACCTATAACGCCGAAGCAAGCTAAAAAGAAATAGAGCAAGTTTGGGGCACCCATTGAGTCATTGGCAGCTCCAGGGCCTGTTCCTGAGAGCAGCAAGATTTGGGACCCCAAAAAGCTAAAGAACGCACACTAATTCTGAGCACGGGTGCAGGGTGCAAAACGCGGGCGCAGGGCGTAGAGTACGGACGCAGGGCACAGAGCCCGGGCTCAGAGCTCAAACGTAGGCGGAGGCGTGGGTGAAGGCAGACACAGCCACGAGCTAAAGCTCTGAAACCCTGAGTGGGGAACCAGACCAGACGGGTATACAACTGTGGAAGCAGCGCCCTGAGACTTGTAAAGGAACCTCCAGCAGAGGATCAAGCAAGGGGGTCTACCAGGGGGCTTGACCTTTGAAAAAACCAGACCTCAGACCTCAGGATCCAAAAGACCGCGGACAGACCCTAAGCGCAAGGATAAAGCTGAGAAGCTGCTGGGCTAATGATGGCTACACAGACTCAGGAAGTTCAGAAGAGAAAGATTAACAACAAGAAAAAAAAGTCTTTAACACTCGACAACTTTTACACTGAGAAAATCCAGAAAACCGAGCAAACAGGAGGAGAACAAACAAGCATCCGGACCCACCTCAAATGAAGAAAACGGGTCACAAGCTATGGAAGAGTTCAAAACTGAGATTTTGAGGAAAATGGAAGAGATCTGGCAATAAAATAACAGTTTAAAAGGGAGAATCTTGCAATTGGAAAGTGAGGCTCAGAAATCAAATGAACTGATAAGCAAATTGAACACCAGAAATGACCAGAGCGAAAAGGAAAACCAGAAGATTATAGTCGAAAACGAAAAGATCATAGCTGAAAACCGAAAGATTATAGCTGAAAACCAATCCCTAAATGCTAGAATTGAGCAATTAGAAGCTAATGATCTCTCAAGACAACAAGAACAAATAAAACAAAGTCAAAAGACTGAAAAAATAGAAGGAAACATGAAATATCTCAATGAGAGAGTGACAGACCAAGAAAACCGGTCTAGAAGAGACAATTTGAGAATAATTGGTCTTCCAGGAAAACCAGAAATTAATAGAAATTTGGACTCCATACTAAAAGAAATTATTCAGCAAAATTGCCTTGAAGTTCTAAAACAAGAGGGCAAAATAGACATTGAAAGGATCCAAAGAACAACCACGCCATTCGATCCAGATAAGAAAATGCCCAGGAATATAATTGCCAAATTCAAGAACTTTCAAACAAAAGAAAAAATCTTACAAGAAGCCAGAAAGAGACAATTCAAATATCAAGGAACACCAATCAGGAACACACAGGATCTGGCAGCCTCCATGCTAAAAGACCGTAAGGCTTGGAATACGATATTCAGAAAGGCAAGAGAGCTGGGCCTGCAACCACGGATCAACTACCCATCAAAATTGACTATATTTCCAGGGGAAAGTATGGGAATTCAACAAAATTGAAGAATTCCAGATATTTGCACAGAAAAGACCAGGGCTAAATGGAAAGTTTGATATCCAACCACAAAAATCAAGAGAATCATGAAAAGGTAAATAAGAAACAGAGGGGAAAGAAAGAAAACTTATAATTTTCAAATTTGCCTTTTTAAGGACCTCAGTGAGATCTAATTATCTGTATTCCTATGTAGAGAAATGTTATGTATAATTCTCTGTAGTGAACTGTATTCACTATTATACTATTCACTATTATAGTAATCAGAAGAATAATTCGCAGGGTGAGGGTGGAACACTAAATAATCTAAGATAACATGGGGGATGGGAAAGAGGGTGTGAATAGTAGGGGACACAAAGAGAAACTTGAGTGAATAAGAAAAATAGGATATTCTATTACACACAAAGAAGGCATGGGAAGGAGAGGGGACAAAAACTATTATAAAAAGGAGAGGAAGAGAGCATTAAGAGGTAATAATCAAACCTTACTCTGAGTGTAATCAACTCAGAGGGACATAAAACTCTTATCTAACCCTTCTGAGAAAGTCAGAAGGGATAAACCAAAGGGAGCAGAGCATTGGGGAGGTCAAAAAAAGGGAGGGGAGAAGAAAGGAGAGCGAATTCATAAGGCCTTTAAAAACAAAAAGAGGGGGGAAATACGGGAGAGGGTAGAAAGGGAAGTTAATCAAGGGAGGGGATAAGGGATAGCGGCTTAATAGCAAACCACTGGTTTAAAAGGAAATAGTATAAGAAAAAGGCGTAGGAAGAGGGGAGGATACGAAAATATCAGCAAATGCACAACTGATGATTATAACTCTGAATGTGAATGGGGTGAACAGAAACAAATAGCAGAGTGGATTAGAAACCAAAATCCTACCATATGTTGTCTACAAGAAAGACATATGAGATGGGTGGACATACACAAGTTTAAGGTTCAGGGCTTGAGCAAAATCTTTTGGGCGTCAAATGAGAAAAAGAAGGCAGGAGTGGCTATTATGATTTTTGACAAAGACAAACTAAAAATAGGTATGATTAAAAAAGACAGGGAAGGTCATTAAATACTGATTAAAGGCAGTATAAACAATGAGGAAATAACACTGCTCAGTATATATGCACCAAGTGGCATAGCATCCAAATTCATAAAGGAGAAACTGGTAGAGCTGAAGAAGGAAATAGATAGTAAAATCATACTAGTGGGAGATCTAAATATTCCTCTGTCAGATCTAGATAAATCAAACCGAAAAATAAATAAGAAAGAGGTAAAAGAGGTGAATGAAGTCCTAGAAAAATTAGATCTAATTGATATGTGGAGAAAAATAAATAGGGACAAAAAGGAATACACCTTCTTCTCAGCTGCACATGGCACATTCACAAAGATTGACCATGTTATAGGGCATAGAATCATTGCAAACAAATGCAAAAGAGCAGAAATAATAAATGTAACCTTCTCAGATCATAATGAAATAAAAATAATAATTAGCAAGGGCACCTGGACAGGAAAATCAAAAACTAATTGGAAATTAAATAATATGATTCTTCAAAACCAATTTGTCAAAGAAGGAATCATAGAAACAATCAACAATTTTATTGAAGAAAATGACAATGATGAGACATCCTACCAAAATCTGTGGGATGAGGCCAAGGCAGTACTCAGGGGGAAATTTATATCCCTGAGTGCATATATTAACAAATTAAGGAGGGCAGAGATCAATGAATTG
>NW_025384946.1:0-6687 GCF_016433145.1 Gracilinanus agilis
CATTATATATAATATACATATTATGTATAAAATAATATATAATATAAAATAATAAATATAAATAAAATATAAAAAGTATTTATATATCTAGAAAACTATGCCATGATAAAGAACAGTGAGATCCAGAGTGAGAGCCATGGCATGATCCAAGGATGTATGATCAAACAATGGGGGAGGGTTACATTTCAAATTCCTGATGACAGTAAATTATGGGTAGGTATCTTCAAAAAAACCACATCCATTCATCCCCTGAACTCCTGTTATCTGTTCACCAATCTTTGCTAAGACAACTCCAAACATTCCTCCTTCTGAGCTAAATGTAAATCTCTGAGAGGAGTTCTAACTTAACTGCCTCCTAGAAATCCACAATGGCAGCTGCGCAAGTACACATTGGGAAAATTCCTATGCCTCAGCATTTCCTTTCCTTATCTTTCCAGACCACTTCATAGCTGAAGTAGGTGACCTCCAATAGACAGGTTTTGACCTTCAATAGAGTCTGGTTAAAGACTTCTTTGCTACTTTTCAAAAGGAGAAGGATAAAGTAAAATCAATAGGATGAAGATGCAAGGTTAAGGTACAATGTATATAGCAGAATTCTTTATGTGATCTTTCCCCTAAAATATAGGGATGTTTCCAAACACCCATATTACTCTAGACTGGGTAACTCTTATCTTTGTAGTCACCAAAGCTCTGGACTCTGGTGTTTTCCCCACCTCTCTCTCCCTCACCTCTGTCTTCTCTCTATGCATAAAGCCACAACCCTAGTTCAGAACCTCATTACCTTTCTCCTGGATTATTGCAAACATTTCCTAATTGGTTTGCATTCCTCAAGTTTTTGTTTGCTCTCTCTAATCCATTCTCCATACAGCAACAATGTGATTTTTCATAATGTGCTGGTCAATTAACTCAGGTAACTCTAGTGAATCTCTTCTCATTCCATCATCAAATGTTATTTCATCCTTCACCCATCTGTTTTGCCATTTAAATTTTTCCTGGAAGCTTTATGTTGTACATAATTATTTTAATAGTATGTTATATATATATATATATGTAATAATAATTTATATTTTTTAAAAAGTAAATATCATGCCTTCAAAGTTTTTCTGATGGGGTTAATAATAAGAGTATTCGAATGCTATTGATGTAGAATAAGGGAAGTGTTTTGTGTTTTATAGCCTATATTTTTGACAACATATTTATAGTTTAGAGAAAGTAAGAACTCATATATAACATCTATTGCTTTCTCAAATTGTGATTTTCTTTGCAAAGTTAAATAAGGGAAAGAAGCAGGCAATTCTGAGTCATTTCTAAAAAACCATTTGAACTATCTCAAGTAAAAGAATTTCCTTTCATATCTTAAATGGTGTTTTAAATTGTCTTAATTTACCCTATCATATCTGTATATATACATCTGTGTGTACAAGTGCATGTATGTTTAACTATTTAACACAGGGTATAACCATTTTATAAAATGTGCATCCTACAAAGGATACTCAAATTACATATATGCAAATTCATTCCAAAAATACAATTGATTTTTTCCCCTAAATTTTTAAGAAGGTTTCTCCTGGCTCCACCACACATATTAAGTCAGCTGAAAAAAAAATTAGACATCTTGGGTTGTTGTTTCCTCCTCCTTTTGAAGGATCACATTATCACTAAGGCAAGTCAAAAAGTTGGCAGACATCTCTGCCTCTTTGAATTTTTAGTTCATTCAAAGCTTGTCTCAAATGCTTTTGAGCTTCAGGAAAGGCTCAAAGGTCCTTTCCTGCTCCTCTCAGCTGCTAGTATCTGCTGGGCAAAATACTGGCTTCCTTTTGTATATACATTACATAAATGCAAACATATATATGTGTTTATGTTTATATACATGTACACACATATATGTATAGGTGTGCATATGCATATATACACACCCATGTTAACTCCCTGAATAGAATATATGTTCCCTGAGAACAGGGGCTATTTCATTTTTCATGTTTCTATCCAAGATATCCAGTACATTGCCTGACGTAAGGCAGATGTTTCATAATAGTTTGTGGATTGATTACTCTAGGCCAGAAGTTTTCAAACCTTTTGTTCTCAGGACCCTTTTATACTCTTAAAAATGACTAAAGATTCCCTCCCTCCCCCTCACCTAAAAACTTTTATTTATATGGGTTATTTTTGTTAACATTTTTTAGATGGGAAATAATGAAAGCATTTTAGTATTATTATGAAAATAGTTTTGATGTTATAGACCTGAAGGGGTCCCCCATTTGGGGCAGGGATAAGACTGCTTTGAGAATTCCGAGTAAAGCTGCTCTAGCTTGTTTACTACTGCGTCTATGCAATGTCAAAACAACTCATCAAATTAAAAAAAAAATCAAAATGCTTATGGGACAAAATGTAATGAAAAATAAACCAGGGTTGGTTTGAATTCCACCTCTCTACCCTTCTCTCCTTTGCCTCTCTCCCTGGGCAAACACATGCACACATCCATCAAATCTGTTTTGGTATATGTAGACACGAGATGATATTTATAAATGAGGAGGGAGAATCTTAGGTTTCAAATTTGCTCAGAAACATTTTGAAAATCATTAGGAAAAAGTTGAAGCCCAAACTCACAGAGAAAGTCTGTTTCTACTTTTCAGTGTTGGAGAAAGCTGATCCAAACAGAATAATAAGGTCATGGGATAGATGTTAGCTGAATACCTTGCCTGGCACCTCGTCCATATTCCTTCCAGGTATCATTGCATTCCTCATAATCATCGTGGTGGTGATTGAATCATAGTTTCTGATGGTCGACCATGTGGTCAAAGCTTTATAGTAGATAATGAGTCATTCTCTGTTCCCTCCAAAAGAATGCTTTACATATATTAGTCAAAGCTCCTCAAATCCTCTGAGACATAATTCTGACTCATATTTCTTTGATCCTTTAAAGTTTAAAAATGTTTTCCTCACTGTGAGATAGGCATGACAAGTATGTTATCCCCATTTTACTGATGAAAAACCTGAGGCACAGAATGTTTGAACGACATGCCCATGGTCACACAGCTGGTAAGTGTCAGTCAGGATTTAAATGATGGCCTTTACCAGCAGTATTCCTTTTGACAAAATAGAATAAAAGTCTTACATTATGACATAACCCAAAGTACACAACAAATAAATTAATGACATCAGAAATGAACAGGCATAGCTGCTGGCAGGCTATTTTCTCTAAGAGTCACTAGATAGTTTTATCCTTTTAAACTTTCAGAGTACATCATTGAACAATTGATATATGCCTTTTTTTTAAATTCCAATTCAGGACTTTCTGACTTTTCTGTAGTATTTCTCCAAAACAACATGATAAAGGAATCAACTCCAAGCCCTCCTTCTGACTTAGTCCTATCAGACTTCTGTTTAGACAAAGATGCCTCCTTGCAGCCCCTCCAAGGTGTGCTTGAATTGATCAGAGAAACTTTGCTAGGAATAAACCTCTGTTGGGTGCATCAAGCAGTTCGTTCCATATTAAGGTGATTGCCATATAATTTCAGCCCATTCTATCCAGCAGTCACTGAAAAATCAGTAAGGGAGCAATGATGAAAAACTTCTGGGGACAGAATCAATGTTTTGGCTGAAGGCTTTGTTCTAGCTAAGGGAAAAGTTGCCCTCAGAGTAAAATGACCTGATTCAGATTTTTTTTTTCTACTTGCAAAAAAGCTCTTGATGCTTGAAATGCTATCCCTTTCTCTTCCTGTTTCTAGGATTCATATTATTAACCTTTCTTATCTATTTCATACCCCAAGCAAAGATCTCTCTCCCTGTCTTTTGTTTTATAAGCCTAACTGTAATCATATAGGGAAAGTATAAGGGTGGGTTGGTGCATGAGATTAATGGCTTGTCTTCCCACAAAGCTGAATTTCATCTTCATCTGTATCATTGAATTACATTTAGATACAATACAATCTTTGGCTGCTAATGTACACACAAACACATATATATTTCCTTTTTCTGAAGTAATATTATTTATAATTCATAATATGGACTTCAAAGGAGGATGAATTGAATGAATTGAGAGCTGGAGAGGACCTGAGAGACCACTTGGTCCAACTCCATCATTTTAGGGAAAAGGAAATTCAGTCTAGAGAGATTAAGTAAATTACTCATGATCATACAGATAGAAAGGAGAAAAAGGGGCATTTGGACCCAAGACTTTAGATTCTATATCCTACCTTCATACCAGTACAGCACACTCAATTCTTTTTTGTCACCCTTTTCAGTTCTATTATGATATAATTTTTACAAAGTCCTAATGGCATCAAAATACAGAGAACTGAAGAGAAGTGATGAGAAATAAGCCAAACATTAATTGTCAGTCTTGTTTTGATGGAGCATGGAGATGTGATTATCACCAAGGCTGACCTATAGATTTCAAATTTGCCAAGGATTTCAGGGGCTTGTTATGTATATAAGCTACTTTATATGTCACATTCTTTGAAAGTCCTTCCAGGAAAAAAAAATTCCTTTGGATGGTGACTGTCATGAAAACCGTTCTAAGTATTCCTCAGAGTATTTTAAGACTATGTAAATAACCCAAAGCTTCCCAAGAATAAATACTGGGAGCTGCCCAACATGACTAGCTATTTTAGGCCTTGTCCATCAGGATATCTCTATTTCTAACCCCAAAGTATGCTATTTTACCTTTCAAAGTGGGACAGCATTATTCTTCAGTGGGTATAGGAAGATAAAGTACTATTTTTATAGAGCTTATCTCTTTGAAAAGGAAGGTAATGCTGTGATTACTGTCAGTCCTACAACAATTTGGTCTAAATTGGGCTCAAGTAAAAATCCTGGCCCAAATCCTCAGGGCCATTTGCAAACACAACAAACCACAGCTTATGTGTATCTGTAGACTATCTAATGTGGGCTGTCTGTTTACAAAACATACTTGGTTCCTTCTTAAGACTTCCTGAAGCCTTTCCATGGGTGTTGGGTTTCTTAGCCAGTGCAGACAATGCTTAGGAATTTTAAAAGTACTAGATTATCCATCTAGTTAAGCAAAAGGATATTGGTTACAAAATAAGTAGAAGGAAAAATAATTTCAGGAGGTATCACTTTGGTTATCTGTATCCAATACTTCTAGGAGAGAGAGGCTCCTACCTTTTATTTTCATGGGAATGTCTATTCCAAATAGGTTCTTTAAAAAGAGATTGAACTGAATTACCTGGAGAGGCTAAAGGTCACAGTTTCCCCTAATACTTTCAGTTCTAACACTAGTCACTGATAGCAGTTGATCTCTTGAGAAAGTCCCTTGCTACCAGTTTCAAAACTGACTTTTATTTCCAGCTTGTTTGGGGTGACTAGATCACCCAGTATAGATATTACATTGCCTCAGGTGAAGCTGGCTTCACTCAAACTTTTAAAGTTTGATGTCTTCAACCTCATGGTTTTATTCGGTAAGCTTAAGATTCCCTTTTAATAAAGGGATTTTTTTTTGTTTGAAATATTTGGATTTTTAGCTCTAACATAAATACTTATAATGTTTTAGTTCCTACCTAGGATTTTTCCTCATTAAGTAAATTTTAGTATCTGGTTTTTGAAAGAAAAAAAAAACAACACGAGATAGTGTTTTATTTGAAGAGATTTTACTTAGAAAACTCAGATGCACCCACATATACACACAGACTAATAATTGAAAAATGAAAAGAAATAAGGATGCAACAAAAATCAGTTGAAAACTCAATTTTATTTCTTTACTTGTCCCTCTTCATGACTATAGCAAGGAAATTGGAGTGAATAAGGACAAAATGTGCCTTAACTTTATTTTATCAAAGTATTATCAAGATCTTTATCACAAATCTCTTTTCTGAGTATGTAGATCATCAAACATGCATGGGAAGTGAATAATTCAATGTCCATCCATCCATCCATCCATCCATCCATCCATCCATCCATTGTATAAGCTTCTTGAGGGCAGGAGCTATTTTTATATTTTGCCTTTCTTTCTATTGCCTGTGCTTTGCACAGTGCCTAACATATAGAAGATACTCATGATTTAGTGACTGATTGATTCCACTAGTATTTAGTATAATCATCTTATGGACCAGGAACTATGCACCATACTGAGACTAGAAAAAACAGAAAGGAAATGGTACTTGCATTCAAGGAGCTCATATTATATTGGAAGGGAAGACCACAAACAGATGAGTAAATGCAATTTCTCTCTCTCTGACTCTCTGTCTCTGTTTCTCTGTCTCTCTGTCTCTCTCTCTCTCTCTCTCTCTCTCTCTGTCTGTCTCTGTCTGTCTGTCTCTCTCTCTTTCTCTCTCTCTCTCTCTCTCTCTGTTTCTGTCTCCACACATCTATAAATAAATATGGGACTCACGTGTATATATGTTGATATCTGTATGTTACTCTATTTGTCATGTTCTCTGACAGTCCTTCAAGAAAAATATTTTGTATGTATGTATCTTATGTACATACACATATTCCAGAAGAATATGTGTATGTTTGTGTGAGACATATACATATTCACACACACGTATATTTGTGTATTTCCAGGTAAATTATATATAGTCTTTTCAATAGTTCAAGATAATAAAGGTATTATCTATCTATTGATCTCTTTTTGAACTATTAAAGTGATTACTTATGATTTATCTGGAAATTGCTTTTTTGTTATATATATATATATATAAAGCAAATATATATAATATATATTAT
>NW_025384947.1:0-9742 GCF_016433145.1 Gracilinanus agilis
GGAGGGAAGGAAGGAAGAAGAAGAAAGGCAGGGTGGAGAGGAAAAGGCTCCAGCTCCAAGAGTTAGGAGAAAGCCTGGAAAAGGGACACTGAAAGTCCAGAGTTTGGTCCCAGGAAGTTGGGGGAGGTGGACAGGCCAGTAGACCGGGCCGGCAGAGAGAGGGAGAGACATTTGGAAAGTCCCCTGGACCTTTGAGCAGCTCCCTGTAGCCTTCCTGGGTGTCCAAAGAGCCAGGACTCCAGTACTGATGCGTGGGGCAAGTCCTTGGTTGGAGGGAGAAACATGACTGTCTTAGCTCCCATCTCCCCCTGCTCGCTGCACATATTGGAGATGCCTAGCCTCTAGCTGGGCTCCCGGGCCAGGGGCCCATCCCAAGCACTGCCCCATACCGCCCCCCTCCCTTTAGAGTCCTCCCAGTCAGTAGCCCCAAACCCACTGAAGAGGATTTCACTGGGCAGGGAAAGGGCCGCATTGAATGAATGTCTCTCCCTCCCCCCCCCAGGTCAGAGCTTCCAGAATTCCCTAGGAAGGGAGGCTCAGTGTCCGTTGGAGCCAGGCCAGTGGAGGAGCTTCCATGATGCTCCGCACTAGAACCCAAGACAAAGGAGTTTGCGGTGGGGCGCCACAGTCCCAGATAAAGCAGCAGCAGAAGGGAGGCCCCCTCCCGCGGCTGGCCCCTGAGGCAGCCCAAGAGCTTTCCCAAGGAGGCCGGTGCAAAGACGCTGAAGCAGAACCGGAACCGGTTGACTGGTGAAGAGAAAGTAGGCCAGCAAGGCTGAAGCCAGCCCTGGGTTCGAGAGGGGAGATTCCTGCTTGAGTCAAGAGCTCCTCGGGGAGCCTGGCTGGCTTTGGCCTTCCCCAGGCAGAGGGAACAAAGAAGCCTCATGCGGCACCCCCGCCCCCACCCCCGCCCAGTAACTGGAGGTGCCCAAGGAGAGGCCAGTCGGCTGTGGCCGCTTTCCTGAACTCCTCTGGGAGCCCCTGAGCAGTCCAGAGGCTGGGAGGTCCCCAGGCGCCTCCCTGGAAGAGGGCTGCCTGTGGAGCAGCCACAGACGGGACTTCAGAAAAGCACATCTCTGGTAGGAAATAAGAACCAGATCCTTCCTGTGGAGAGCAAAGGCCGGGAAGGGAGCTCCAGCCTCATCTCTAACCCTTTCCTCCAAACGACCTGCTGCAGCCCAAAGAGGAAAGTCCTGGGTGTGAGTCCCAGCTCACTGGCCTGGGAGCCTCGGAAACGCTGGCCAGCCACGCTCCAGCTCTGGGACCCCAGCTCTGCTGGACCCCAAGAGCTCACCTGGTCCCTCCCCCTCCCCTCCCCCCTCCCCAGGACCTGCCTCAGGGCCTTCCAGAGCAGGCCGGAGCCTGGGGCTGGAAGGGAGGGCCAAGGGAAAGGCGGCCCGAAAGTCTCTCCTCCCGCCCTGCGGCCCTGCGGCTGGGGGCATGAATCTGGGGGCCGGGCCAAGGTCAAGGCCACCGGCTGGGGGCTGACCGGGAGGGGGGGGCGTGCAAGTCTGGCTTTGCCGA
Organism: Gracilinanus agilis; assembly: GCF_016433145.1. Classification (NCBI taxonomy): domain Eukaryota; kingdom Metazoa; phylum Chordata; class Mammalia; order Didelphimorphia; family Didelphidae; genus Gracilinanus; species Gracilinanus agilis. The sequence goes on from NW_025384947.1 coordinate 1,525, forward strand.
GAGCCAGAGCAGGAGGCTCGCCTCAGCTACAGCCCTGGGCCCATGGCCGGGAGAAGACCCGAGCCAACAGCTGCACCCACCGTCCAGGGCTGCTGGGCCCCGGAAGGAGACCTCGAAGGGCTGCCCCAGGGAGGCGGTCCAGCGGAGCCCCCAAGGCACGGCTAGGAAAGAATGGAGCCACCGGCCTGACTTTCCCCTCTGGACCCTCTATGTTCTCCCCTCGCGGGGAAGCCATCCCAGACTAGGGCCGCCGGGCTCGGCCCCGCTTCTCTGCGGAGGGGATGCCGCCTGGCTCCCGCCTCTCGCCTCTCGGTGGGAGCTGCTACGCGCTTCTGGGAAATGCAGGGCAAGAACTAAGGGCCGAAGGGGGAAGGGGGAAGGGGGCCAACGGCCTAGCCCGGCCGGGAAGCGGGGAGACGCTCTGCGCAGGCCGGTGCTTCCTGGCTGCCCCAGCCTGGACCCGGCCGCCGGCTCATTGGTTTCCCTTCGTCTCGCTGCTGGGCCGCCGGACTTGACTCCTCTCCCCGCGGCCTCTCCGAGCAGCAGCCCGAGGGGAGGCGGGGGCGGGGGTTACCCAATGGAGGGGCCCCCCGGAGCCGGGAGAGGCGGGCCCCCACGCCGAGCCAGAACCAGAAAAGGCCGCCGAGGCACACGGATGCGAGCTTGGCCATGGGGGACGTGGCACAGGAGAGGCTGGGGCCCGGCGGCTTCCCAAGGCCTGCTGGACGCCTCCCTGCCCGGCTCGGCCAAACGAGTGCCCGCTAGCCCGAGGCCCCCAGAGCCTGCCTCTGCTGACCGAGGCGGCAGGGCGCGCGGGGCGGACTGCAATGCGCTGGAACGGGTGGGAGCGGGCTCCCTTCTCGGGCCTGCTGAAGTCTGAGCTCGGCGCCTGGGTACTTCTCTCTCCCTGTGGCTAACCCGGATCCCCCAAAGGCCTCTGGGGGGCCCGGGGAAGCCGAGCTGCTAGGCTACTCTCCTCCTGCCAATCGGGACTAGCGGGAGCTGCGAAGGGGGAGGGCAGCTATTCACCGGCCACCCTCCCGGGAAGGTTTGCTGCGCTCAGGACCGCAGGGGCCCGAATCCTCCTAACGGGCCGGCGCTGCTCCCTGCCGAGGCGGAGGGCAGACGGCTGCGCAGTGCGGAGCTCCCCTAAGGCGAGAGAGAAAAGAAAAGGGCTGCCGAGGTCCGAGCCCGGCCTCCTGCCCGGCCTCCTGCCCGGCCTCGAGAGTACGCCGGCTGCTCGCCTCCCCTCGCCCGCTCTCCCCGCTGCTCGTCTTTTCGTTTCTCTTCTTCAACATTTCTTAAACATCAAGGCTAAGAGAGAAACTGAGCTGCGTGTTGTAGGAAGGGGAAAGTGGGGAGCCACGCAGGGAAGGGGAGAAGGAGGGGAGGGGGAGGGAGGGGCACAGAGACACAGAGACAGGGAGAAAGAGAGACCCAGAGACAGGGAGAAAGAGAGACCCAGAGACAGGGAGAAAGAGAGACAGACAGAAAGAGAGACAGGGAGAAAGGAAGAAAGGGAGAGAGAGAGAGAGAGAATGTAGCCAGCCTCCTTCTGTGACTTCAGGCTCCGACCAGACCACGGCCGCCGCCCCAGCCTTCTGCTGGCAGTCACAGTCCGGGAGACCTTCACTCGCCGTGAATGCTGGCAGCTAGACTGGTGCGCCGGGAGCCCAGGCCGGTTGGGCGGCGCTACCGGAAATAGGCCCAGGAGGAAAGGGTCGCCTTCCTAGGCTTACCCCACTCTGGCCACAGGGAAGGGGTGCTCCGGGCGGGTGGAGAGGGGAGCCGACAGGCAGGCACTTAAACAGCCAGCTGGAAAGCGAGTTTTCCTGCGAGCGAAGCTTTCCAGATGGGGTGGGGCGGGGGCGACACGGGGGCTGGGCGAGGTGGGGCGCCCAACTTTCCCCCTGCCTGTCTGGCCGTCTCCCTACCTGTCCCCTGGGGACAGGCCGCCAGCACGCGGAGGAGCATCTGGGCCGGCGCTCGTCCGCCCTCTCACTCGGGCCTCCCCCGGCCCCGATTCGCAGGCCGGGGGATCCTCGGCCACCACCAGGGCAGCCAGGAGTCCGGAGGCGAGTCTTCCCGAGTCCTGCCCCCGCTAACGACACCGACTTAGTCTTAGCCCCTAATTCAACTGGGAAGCAGCTTTTTACCATTAAAAGCCCCGCCGAGGCACACACTGAATTCATCTGGCTGGCCGGTTTTAATTACCGCGAGGGCTTCCCTACAAATCTGTACAAGACAGTGGCTGGCGCTCGGAGGGCCCTGCCTCGGGGAGGGGATTACCGGGCCTGCCGGGCTCGGGGGCCCAGCCGGAGCAGAGGCCGAGCGAGCGGCCCGCCCTCTCGCCCCGCCTGGGTGGCCAGTTGGCTGCTTTCTCTCCCGAGTGTCTCTTTCCCTCGGCCGCCGCCTGTCCGTCCGCCTAACACCTACACGAGAAGCCGTCCCGTATGTGCGGGCATGTGGCGAAAGAGCAGGATGTGCCGGATCGTGAATCCACATGGATGCGCGCCGGGTGGTTCTCATCCCGCCGCGGGCTAAGCCGCGTGCCACGCGCCGCCTCTTCCCTGACACAGACAGCCCGAGCTGTCAGAACTGCTGCTGGGACGGACACACAGGTGGAGGCGGTGCCGCCAGACCGCGAAGGGGAGCTGGGGAGGGCCTCCGGCCTGACACAGGCCCGGAGAAGGCCTGGCTCCGGCTACAGCCTTTCGCTCTCTCCCTTGTCCGGGCCTCCAACTGGAACTGTCGTTGCCCGCATTAACAAGGAGCCTCCCCGGCTCGCGCGGGTCGGGATGGCCGCACTAGCAGCAGCCCCGCCGGTCCGCTCTCCTGCCTGCTTTACCCCCGCCCCCCACCTCGGTCTCGGTCTCTGCCTGGCTCCGTCGGTCTCTCCCTCCATCGCCCTGGCCGTTTGGCCCATTCGATATAACTCGGAGCCCCCTCTTCCCCTACGGCCAGAACCCGAGGGCCAGAAGAAGGTGCCGGAGGCGGCAGGTGGGGCTGGACGATTGGCTGGCTCGCCCGGGAAGGGAAGTCGGAACTCCGCCTGGGGGAGCCGCACTCCCCTGAATGGGGGGTGGGGAGGGGGGAGGCTTTCCTGCGGACTTTGCTCTCACCTTGCCCGGCTCTCTCTAGAGATGTGTGGTACCCCGGGCGGGGGTGGGGCGCGGGGAGGGCGGGACATTTCCAGCCGAGGAAAGCTGGGTCTTCCTCGTAGTCCCGATGGACTTGAGAAGCTCCAGGGGAGAGCAGGGATGGGCCCTGCTAGGTCTGGGATTCCTTCCCGCCGGGTTTGGGGCTCTAAAGGCTAGTGAGCACCGGGAGGGGAGGAGAGCCTTTGTTGTTGCTACTCTGGCCTGGGCTGGGGCGGCTGCTGAAGGCGGGACGGAGGAAGAACCCGCGAAGACGCTCCGAGGCATTTAGGAAGACGCTGGGCTCGTCCTATTAACTCTTTATTACGGTCTAAAAATAGGGTGCCGCTTCCTGTTGATCTCTGCCGCTAGCCATGGAGAGCTGGCTCCACGAACCTCGAGGCGGAAGTGCAGGGCCCCCTCCCCGTCAGGCCCCCACAGTTACGGTCTCTAGTTCCCCGGGACAGTCAGCTCGGGCCCCAAGCTACCGTAGTCTGGGCCCTTTGGGTGCAGACTATGGGGGAGGGCCGAGCTGTGGGGGAAGCCGGGAGATTCGTCCCTGTTCCTGGCCTCCTCGTTTTACTCCGGAGCTAATTCCCATCCAGGAAAAATCGGACCCCGGGTTCCTGGAGATCTGGCCCACATGAGGGGGAAGAAGGGCCCCCAGTAGACTCCCCTGGGCTTCCTGCTGTTTTTATAGACTCGCCCAGGCTGGCTGTCTGGATGGCCCGGTGACCTCTGGGAATATCAGCCGCGGCCTTCTTCCTTCAAACCGGGAGAGCAAAAGAAAACAGGAAATGCAGCCCAAATCTAGGCGCCTGCGGATGCTGGGTGGGGGAAGCCCCAAGACTTCCGAAGGGGCCCGGCGGGAAGAGCTCATTGGCCAAGACTTCACTGCCCTAGCCAAGTCCCAGTCTCCCCAACCAAACCCGGGGCTAGCCCGCGGGAGGGGCCTGCGGAAACTTGGTGGTCCCCCCTCCCCCCAAAAGAGGCTGAAGCCAAGCAGGTCCTTTGGTCAAGACTCGAGCCATTTCCCTGAGGCCGCAGGAGCCCAGGACCAAAGGTCTCCGGATGCCAGTCTGAGATGGCAGCCAGGCGCTGCAGACCCGCATAGAGCCCCTGGCCCCCGAGCCACGGTGGGAGATGGGTCCAAGGGGCCCTCCTGGCCTCGGTTAGCCTGCGCGCAGGAGGCAGATGAACTTGTTTGTTTTCCCCCCATTCCAACGCGGTTTCCACAGGTCGGAGGGCACTGGAATGCGGGCAGCGAGGTGATTCGAAGTGAGCTTCCCAGCCGGGCTGGCTTCTAACCGGTGCCAGTGTGGCCGCTTCCCCGGAGCCCGCTCACAGGCCGCCACTCTCCTACAACCACCTCCGGCCATTCGGCCTCTCCTTCCCGCCCCCCGGCCTGAGCGGGACCCCCGATGCTCCCGGGCCAGCGGTGGCCTCCCCCGTGTTCCTTCCGAACACCGTTTGCCTTCGCTGGCTGCCGGCCTGTCCGGACTTGCTTGGGATTCGCTGTCCAGCCTTCGAAGGACGCGGGGCCCTCCTTCACCAGCCCAGGCGGCTTGCGGCCGGCCCTGCCCTCTTTCGTGGGCCGGAACCGGAGCAAACCGGGTTCTCCTGGCGGGCGGGGCATTTCCCGATGGCTCCCGCGGTATCGGGGCTGCGGGCCGGCCTCCCCGAGGCCCGACCGTCTCCTCTTCCTCCCTTCCTGTCCAGTAGACCTTCGAGTAGGCCCTGACGAAATGTGGGAGGGGGGCCGGAGAGGGATCCGAGCCGAGACTCGCGGGCGGCCCTGGCCAGAGCCCGGGAGTACCGGGCCGACGAAAGGAGCGCTCGGGGCTTGGGGGAGGGGTAGCACCGGACCGCGCAGCCTGCTAGGGAGCGCGCAAACAACGCGGAGCACCTGAATCCCGAGGCCCTGGGGGAGGGGGTGGCCGCCAAAGGCCACCAGCTTGTTGTGTCCCATCCCCCACGGGCAGCCGCCGAAACCTCCTCCCCCTCCCCCTCCCCTCATTCTGGACACTGAGTGAATGGCGAGCGAGCCCTTCTCCTCCTCCCCCACCCCACGCCCTGCACCGGGCTTGCTTCTCAGAAGGGGAGGAAGGGAGGAGGAAGAGGGCTCCGGGCAAGCCACAAAGCTTCGGAGCTGCACCTGCTGAGGGGAAAAACAGCAGGGGGGAAGCGCCAGGGCTTGAGGCAGTGGGCCTGCCACGTCTACGTGCAGCCGGGGCGCGGGGCCTGGCCGGTACCAAGAGCAGCAGTTCGAGCCCCGCGGAATACCTGCCCACCTGCGGGAGGGTGGGGAGGGGGAGCCGGGCATCCTTTCCTCTCCTGCATCCCTTCCCCCCTTTCCCTCCCCACCCCAACCCCTCCCCCCAGCCTGCAGGATGCCCGGAGCTTTCTCGTCACTGCAGATTTGAAACGAGTGGATCGGGTTACGCTCTCGCGTGTTAAAGCAGAACCCTTGTGCAAAGCAGTCAGACAAGGCCCAACATTCACGAATGAATTCGGAGATCGGAGGGAGGGGCGCGGGGGCGGGGAGGGGGGGTCGTGGAGAAAGAAAACGCCGTCCCAGAAACCCTGGAAGAGAAATCTTCTGTGCACGACTCTGCTTAAGAGAGGGGGAAGGGCGGGAGGGAAGAAGGAAAGAAGGAAGGAAGGAAGGAAAGGAGGGAGGGAGGAAGGAGGGAGGAAGGGAGGAAGGAAAGAAAGAAGGAAGGAAGGAAAGAAGGAAGAAGGGAAAGAAGGGAGGAAGGGAGAAAGGAAGGGAGGAAGGAAAGGAAGGAAAGGAGGGAGGGAGGAAGGAGGGAAGGAAATAAAGGAGGGAGGAAGGAAGGGAGGAAGGAAGGAAGGAAGAAGGGAAGGAAGGGAGGAAGGGAGGAAGGAAGAAGGGAAGGAAGGGAGGAAGGGAGGAAGGAAGGGAGGAAGGAAAGAAACAAGGAAGGAGGGAAGGAAGAAGGGAAGGAAGGGAGGAAGGAAGGAACGAACGAACAATGGAGGGAGGAACAAACGAAGGAACGAAGGAAAAAAAGGAGGAAGGAAGGAACAAACGAACAATGGAGGGAGGGAGGGAGGGAGGAACGAACGAAGGAACGAAGGAATGAAGGAAAGAAAGGAGGAAGGGAGGAAGGAAGGAAGGGAAGAAACGCGATGGAACTTGCGCAGCTTAGTTCTTGAAGAGCCTGGAGCGCTGGGCCTGGGCGCTAAACCCCACTGCCCTGGCATTCGGGACTCCAGAGGCTAGCCAGCTAAGCCAAAAGAAAAGCAAACGGGCTCCCGGGTCTGTGCCGGTCCAGGAGGCAACAAGGAAGACCTGGCAAGACTTCCCCACCCTGCAGAACCCACTGGGCCAACAACAGTCTCCCGGAGAGCCCGCCGTAGAAGCCGAGCAGGCAGGTTTTTTCTCCGACGAGAAGGAAGCCTGCCCGAGGCTGGGGCGTCCCAGCCCGGGAGTGTAAGGCAGCACACTCGCTCTCTTAAACCCACTTCTCTTCGACGACCGCCCCGGCTCTCAGTGCAGAGTCCTAAGCGAGGGAGGCCAGAAGCCCCGCTGGGCCGGGGGACGTTCTCTGGCTCGGGTCTGCCTGCCTTCCTTCTGTGCACTGCCCGGCCCAGTCCGGCCTAAAACTCGGGCTGCTTCTGCTCGCACACGTTCACGCCACGCACGCCCCTCTGCCTCTTAGGTCCTGCAGGCACCAGCAGCTGAGGCCGAGGGGCCCTGGTCATCCCCCTCACTCCCTCCCGCTCACTTTCCCGATCAGCCTACCTGGTCGCCGCCACGGGCCAAAGCTGGGGAGCCTGGCTGGACCCTGGAGCCAGGAATGTGGCTGTGAGGGGTTGGGGGGGAGGCGGCGGAGAGGGAGAGAGAAGGAGCGAGCGAGGGTGGCGGGCTCAAGCTCTCCTAGGCGCCGAGCAGCGGCGGCGAGGGGCGGGAGGGGAGCCTCTGGGCGCTCCTCTTCCCCCGGTCCGTCCATCTTTGCCGAAGGAGTGCGCCTACCACCACCTGGATGCTCCCCTATAAATCCGCGGCAAATAATAAATGGACTAATAATAACAAGGTATGAAGTTCTTTTTATAGAAAAAAAAGGAGAGAATTGAAACGAAATGCGGCGGGGAGACAAGCATTTGATAAGAGGATAATTGAGGCGACAGCAGCGTATAATTAGAGGATAATTTATGCTCTATCCACTTTTATTCCACCTCCCAAAATAAACCCAGGCCATAATCATTACAGGGAAATTGTTCGGAATGGTGCGGCTCCCATTCGAAGCCAGCGCCGCCGCTAATCACGGCTCCTGATTACAGCCCTAATTGCCTCCTTCCCCCAAGTAAAAATAACTGCAAACAATAAGTGGCGCGCGCCGCTCCGGTTTTGCCATTAACGATGTTGATGATAAAATACAATCAATCGGAATTGGGATCGGAGGCGCGACGAGGACGCGGCTGGACGGGGCTGGGGACGGACTGGTCCGGGCCGAGGACGGGGCCGAGGACGAGAACGGCCGGAACGGGGACAGCAACGGGGGAGAAGACGGGAAAGGCCTGGCCGGGACCTGGGCGAGGACCTGAAAGGCCGGGCCTGGGACCTCCACGGGGGCGAGGACGGGAGGAGGCCAGGACGGGGGCAGCCACCGGCCGGGCGAGAGGCGTGGGCCCGGGCCGGTGGCGCTCGCCTCGGCTCCACTCCCCGCCCCCCCTCCACACTCGGGAGGGGAAGAGGGGAGGGAGAGAAGGAGCCAGTTCAGGGCATTTGTAATCAGCATTGCCAAACCACTAACCACACGGCTCATTTGCATATATTTGAAAGCATTACAGCGGCTTCTGTTTTCAATAGGAAAAAATGCATTAGTGTCAGGCCTTCGCGGGGCGCCGGGGAAGCGAGGAGGGGCCCTGGGCCCGGGCCGCTCCCGTGCGGGAGGGAGCTCGTGATTGTGGCCGTTTGTTTGTTTGGATCCCATGGAAGAGGGTGGGGATGGTGTGCAGGCCCGACCCGGGCCCCTTCGCCCGGGGTTCCGCCTGCCCCCCGGGGTTCCCTTTCCTCGCCTCCCTCTGGGCTGTCCGAGCGGGCGGGGGGGGGG
>NW_025384948.1:0-5651 GCF_016433145.1 Gracilinanus agilis
ATTATATATTATATATTAAATTTTTAAAATCTGGGTTATAAAAAGAGGCAAAAGCCTCACCATCTAATAGGATCAATCTATACATATAAATTTTATAACTAGGATTTATTTAGCACAATGCCTGGCATATAGTAGGTGATTAGTAAATGTTTACTTACTAAGTTAATATTAATTAAGCTTATGAAGAAGTTCTTATCTTTACATATTAGGTCAGATGTTCCTTTAAAAGTACATAATTAAATGTATTATGATTATAAAATGGGAAAAGAAAAAATCATTTTGCAGAAATCTGCTTTCCTAGAAAGAAGGCCAACCTTATGTGCTATCGTAAAAATAAAAGGACAATTTTTAGATAGAAGAAAATTTAAAAATGTACAAAATCTTAAACTAGATGACATTCCCTCCGGGAAACTGAACAAAGACCTTCATTTTATCTTTAACGAAAATGTATCTTCTAGGATGTTGTTCAAGATATAGAGAAGCAGCAAAATGTACTGAAAAAGAGTTCCAGCAAAAAAACCGCTTGGGTTCAAGTTCCCTTTCTGTAGTGGTTTGATGACCCCGGGAAAGTGTCTGGACGTCTCAGCGCCTCCAGGCCATTATAGGTGGCAGAGAAGGTCTACCATACAGAAATGGCCACCTGCATGGGTGCTAAGTTTCTCCAAGACCGCGCTCTTCGCACCAGTGAAAGGAAAGACTCGCGTCTATCCCTATAATTATTACATCATTGTCCACCCCTGAGAATTCTTCGAATAGCATCAGTGCAAAAAAAAAAAAAAAAGGTAGACTAATACAGTACTACACCTCCCAGGGAGAGGGCTAACCTTTAACTTGGCAAACCAAAAAATACTGTTTACTTTAGAAATGTCAAAGATTTAGCTGTATAAATAGAAGAGGAATTCCAAGCGGCCGATTACTTTAATGCTCCATTACTCTGAAACCTTGAAGAGCTGTTGTGAGCCGTGTGGGAGGCAATGGGCACAATGCAACCACTTCATCTCCCAGAAAGGCCGGCTTCTCCACCACAGTCTTTCTTCGAGATCAGGATTTTAAACATCGAACCATCAGCTTTCTTGGGCTTAGACAGCCGTCCCAGCCATGTCCTTAAGCGGTCTATGGAAGCGCCACGCCCACCGACCTCTCCAAAAGGGGCGGTCCCTAGGGACCCACTCAGCCAAGTGTCTCAGCCTCCTCTGCCCAGGCACGACTTCATTTTCCCTAATATCCCCCCAAAAGCCCTCCAGACGCGTTAGTGTACCCCATCCTCCCACGGCAGGGCCCGAGGGGAATATCAGGGCTCCGCTCCCCCCTTCCTGACCCGCTCTCTCCTCTAGCTACCTCTGGTCCTTACAGCAGGGAAGCTTTGAAAAGAAAAGCATGCACGCAACTCTATGGAAAAACATTTATATTTATATATATATATACACACACACACATACATATATGTGTGTATAATATGTGTACATAGAGATATAGAATATATGTCATTTATAATACATGTACATGAAGACGATAGGTGCGCTGTACATCATATACACATACAGATGTGTTATATAACCTATATAGAGATGTTACACATAACATGTATAACCAGATAGACAATGTATCATATATATGCACACAAATACATATCTATAGCACATGTTATATATGGACATGTATGTGTATACCCTGATACATGTATCTGTTACATATAACACATACATATGTTATACATAACACAGACATACATCTATGCATAATATAAAACACATATTGAATGCATATATTTTAAACAAAACATTCAAACAGAAATGACTTACATGCAACAGATATATACAAAACAGGCACATCATATGTAACATATAGGTATATCCCTGTACAAGATGTACATTGTGTTATATGTAACATACATGCAATACAGATTGTTATATATGTACATAGATATAATACATACTCTATATAATGTGTCTATATAGAATGATATATAACATGTGTAGATATAGAATGTTATATAGCATACCTGTATAGATATAAAATGTCAAATATTTTTATATGTATTATATATAAGATATAGAATGTTACATATCATGCCTATTCTAGATACTGTTACATGATACATGTATAGACATAGAATGTAACAGTGTATGCATGTATAGCTACAGGATGCCATGTAACATACATGTACACATATAGAATGCTATGTAACATGTATATATAGCACAAAAAAGCATGCATGTATAAATATAGAATGCTTTGTGTTATACATGTATAAATATAATTTTATTCATTTATTTATATAATTTATGTATATATTTATTTCTATTACATTTTTGTTATATACATATATGGATATAGAATGTAACAGCATCCTATGTGCTATGTAACCTACATATATAGATCTATAATGTTATATAGCATACATGTTGTGTAATTAGAATTTAGTACCTCAGGACTCCATTTCCCAGAATCCCACTTTCGTCCTCACATTACATCCTTACTTTTTGGAGACAGAATTTCTGTAACCCCGCCCCCCCCTTCTTCCATGAACTTGGCCGGGAAAAACTTCTCTTTACTTAGGCTTTACTTTTGTCATTTCATTTCTTCTACTTCAAGTGATTATTAATAAATCTTATAAAATACAATACTTGGAGTTATTGTATATTAATTAAATCTTACAATGTATATAGAATGTAACATAACATGCATGTATAGATATAGAATGCTCTGTAACATACATGTATATAGAATATAACATGCATGTATAGATATAGTGTGCATGTATAAATATAGAATGTTATATAGCATGCACATATGGGTAGAGAATCCTATAACACATATGTAGATATAGAATGTTATATAGCACATGTACATATGAATATACAATCCATTGTGATATATGTACATACAGACATGTGCAATATACCACACAGATGTGTTGTATGTAGCATGCACATACACATATAACACACATGCATAGAGCAATTATAATGTTGTATTGCACGTATATTATTAAATACATGTTTGTACATGTGTTGTATAGTTGTTTTATGTTTTGTGCACTTTGTATTATTAGGTTTTATACTATTTATAGTTATATATTGATTTATAATTAATATAATGTATTATGTTATATTTTTTACATAAATATAAAAACACTCAGGGTAGCTGGGTGACTCAGTAGATAGAGAGCCAGGGCTGGAGGCTGGATTCAAATCTGGCCTTCCTAGATGTGTAACCCAGGGCAAGTCACTTAGGCCTAGCCCTTACCCCTCTTCTCCCTGGAAACCAATACATAGAATTAATTCTAAAACAGAAGGTAAGAGTTTAAGAAAAATATAGAACATTTTATGAATGGAAAACTGACGTTCTGTTCTTCGAAATGGTTGCTTTAATATTTTAATTTATATTTTCAGATGTAAAAGCAATCAAGATGTCTCACAGGAGAAGAGGAAGCGGGCTGTTTTTCTCTTTCCTTCAATTATTTTCCTTGTAAAGCACCCTATGTTTCAGGAGGCCTGTCATCCTCCTAAACCACTGTACTGGCTTTCAGGGACCATCCTTCTCCCTGTCTAGTCACAGTCTATATGAGTCTAAACTTCAAAAAGAAAAATAATAAGAAAAAAAGAAAAGGCTAGCCCTGGTTCCCATCATGTAGAGAGTGTTGGACACAAAGTCAGGAAGTCCTGATTTCAAATCCAGCCTCAGGCACTGCCTGGGCAAGTTGGTTTCTCCAACTATAAAGTGGGGATAAACAATAGCCTCCAACTCCCAGAGTGGTCAGGGTTATTGCAAGGCACCATCCCAACTCTAGGCCTGGCTCTCCATCCACTGAGCCCCCCAGCCGCCCCTTACCACACTGCCTTCTAAGTTCCAGAGGTCCAAAGAATGGGGAGGAGGGAGGAGGCCGCCCCAGGCCTAGTGGGCTACACATATCCACCCCCCCCCCCCCAATTCTTCTAGCCCTTTGCTAGTTCTGGCTCTGCCCTTGGCAACATGCAGGCTCTGATCCCAGGAGTTAAAGTGACTGGCACTAACGGCTATTTCTATTATTCAACAAAAGTCTAAATCTTTCACAATGGATTACTCAAAAGACAGCCTAACATATTGCCTATTCTGCACCTAGGTAGCCCAAGACCTAGAATTAGGAACACCTGAGTTCAAATCAAAAACCAGATATTTACTAGTTGTGTGACTCAAGGCAAAGTCATTTAACCTCTATCTGCCTGTTTCCTCATCTGTAAAATAAGAATAACACCCACCTCTCAGGGCTGCAGTGAGGATCCAATGAGATATTTGCAAGTCTCAAAGCACTATTTTGAACCCTAGGTATTATTATTGTTGTTATTAAATTTTATGACCCACTTTTGTCATCGAAGCGGACACAACACTCCACAACCCCACATCACACTGCAGCTCTTCAGGAGTGTCTTGAAGATGCAGAGAAAAAGTCTGGGCTAAGAACTGTAGCTAAAGCCCTTCTAACCCTACAACACGGATAAGAATGGAATGAATGCATCATCATGATGAATTCAAGAATTAAATCCCATTAAAAGGACTCTTATGGGGGGGAAATCATCACAGAACTTTGAAAGTAAAGAATGACAACTAGTCTCTAGCAAAATAATAAAGGCTGCTCACCATCATCAATCTGAATTTACTCATGTAACACACACATGTTCTTGGTCACGGTACAATTTAGGATGGGAGATTCTTTAATTTCCTAAAATAGAAAAACGCCAACATATTGCTATTCTGAGAAACGACATGCTTATCTGTCTGGACTCCCGTCACCTTTATTGAAAGCCTTACAACTTGGGGACAAGTTTGCATTCTCTTTCTCCATAGTCTTTTCCTGGTTAGGGAAACCCCCAGCTTTCATTTTATGATGATTAACTTCAGCTCACATTTATCCTATGCTTGATGGTTTATAAAGAATATTCCCCCAAGCAAACCTTTCAGAGTTAGGGAAGCAGGCTCAGAGGAGATGTGATGTAATTAATCACATCACTAGTAACTACAGGTTCACCCTCTAACCTGGGTGTTCTTAGCATGATCTATTTTGGGGTCTACTCCATTCTGGATGCCCATTCTTATCACAGCAACAATGTCAAGGATGTTCCTGTTAGAGGGTTCATCTACCATGAAGGGCAAGTTACAGGAAATTTCTGTTCCTCTCTCTCTCCCTTCTTTCTTCCTCTCTTCCCTCCCTCCCTCTCCCTTTCTCTCTATCCTCCTCCTCTCCTTTCCCTCTCTTCTCTCTCCTCTCTCTTCCTCTCCCTCTCTACATCTTCCTCTTTCTCTCCTCTTCCTTCCTTCCATCTCTCTCCCCTCTTCTTTCTTTCCCTTCTCTCTTCGTCCCTCTCCTCTTTCTCTCTTTCATTCTCTCCCTTCCTCCATCTCTCTCCCCACTTTCTTCCTTCCTTCTCTCCCTTCTCTCTCCCTCCCTCTCCTCTTTCTCTCCCTTTCTCTCTTCTATCTCACTTTCTTCCTCTGCCACCCCCTTTCTTTCTTCCTTCCCTTCCTTCTCTCTCCTTCCCCCTCTCCTCTTTCTCTCCTGTCTCTTACTCTCTCTCCCCTATCTCTCTCCCCTTTCTTCCTTTATTCCCTTCCTTCTCTCTTTCCCTCCCCTCTCCTCTTTCTCCCATCTCTCACTCTCTCCCTCCCTCTTT
>NW_025384949.1:0-2595 GCF_016433145.1 Gracilinanus agilis
GGGGGGGGGGTCACAGAAACTCATGTCCCCCGACTCTGAGTCTTGGCCGGCTTCATTTTAATCAGGGCGCTGGATGGGATGATCTCTAAGGTCTCGGTTCCAGCTCAGAATTTTATGGTCCTGGATCCCTGCCAATTTTAGATTCCAAACTGCTGTGATGCTCATCCCTCTCTGCCCAGAGTAACCTTTAGAGGTATTTGTGGGATACCTTCACCCAATGTTTCCCCCTTCCCCATTTTGGGGGGTGGGAAAGGTTCAGCCTCTCATCATACTGAAGGGATAGTTCTGGTGGGTGGGTGACCCCCCTGCCCCTGGGCCTCCTGGGGCCCCCAGCCAAGGTCAGCCCCTAGCCAGAAGTCCAGGAAACACCCTCCTTGCACAAGGCTTGTTTGACAAAGATAAGCCCCGATCCCCCCACCCCACCCCAGACACAACAGCACACCATCGCCTTATCACCCCAAGCGGCCTGCAGCCCCCACTCAAGGTCTGATTTTTGGCCCATGATCCTTCAGCCAATGTAGAGTGGGTCCAATGGTCCTGGTAAGTTACAACATCCTGGGGTGGAGGTGGGAGGGCAGCGCTGGACAAAGCGGGTCTTGAAGAGACCTTTCAGTTCCAATATTCTAAGCTTAGAATAAATGACCCAAAGTTCCCATTTAGGGATAGCTTTGTGTCTGCCTCATACCTTACATGGATTGTCTACTATGTCATTAAGGGAGGGGGTCCAAATACTCTTATCCTTGCTTTACAGACCAGAGACCTGAGGCTCTAGTTCAAAGTGAGAGGCCTAAAAACTGGTCCTGGCAGAATTTGAACCCAGCCCTTCTTTTTTTAAACCTTTACCTTTTGTTTTAGAATCAATACCATGTATTGGTTCTAAGGCAGAAGAAGGGTAAGGGCTGGGCCATGGGGATTAAGTACACAAGTAGGAAGTGTCTGAGGCCAGATTTGAATCTGGGATCTCTGTCTGTAGGTCTGACTCTCAATCCACTGAAACACCCAGCTGCCCACTTAAAATACTTCAACAACAACAACAACAACAACAACAACAACAACAACAACAACAACAAGCCTCTTACCNAACAACAACAACAACAACAACAACAACAACAACAACAACAACAACAAGCCTCTTACCATCTATTCTAGAATCAATACTGTGTATTGGTTCTAAGGCAGGAGAGGGGTAAGAGTAGGCGATGGGGGTTAAGTGACCTGCCCAGGGTTACACATTGAGGAAGTGTCTGAGGCCACATTTGAACCCAGGACCTCCCATCTCTAGGTCTGAGTCTCCATCCACTGAGCCACCCAGCTGCTCCTGAACCCAGCCCTTCTGACATAAAGCCCAATAATCTCTCCATTCCAACATACTGCTCTGCGTTCTTTTTACCTTTTTCCTTTTTATTTTTTCCAATCTTTAAATTTTTTTCAGTTACATGTAGAAACAATTTTTGACAATGTTTTTTTGACACTTTAGATTTCAGATTTTCTCCTTCACTCCCCACCCCCAAGGCAATGAAGAGTCGTTTAGAGGTTATACCCGTACTTTCATGTAATACATATTTCCACATGGCTCATGCCATAATAGAAGAGACATATGGCACATACAATAGAAAGCTCATGAAGGAAATAGAGTGAAGATACTTGCCTAGGTTCAGAAAGTCTTTCCAGCTCTGCCATTCTCTGTTCTAAGCTCCCTCCCAGCTCTGCCATTCTCTGTTCTAAGCTCTCTCCCAGCTCTGACATTCTCTGTTCTAAGGTCTCTCCCAGCTCTGACATTCTCTGTTCTAAGCTCTCTCCCAGCTCTGACATTCTCTGTTCTAAGGTCTCTCCCAGCTCTGACATTCTCTGTTCTAAGATCTCTCCCAGCTCTGACATTCTCTGTTCTAAGATCTCTCTCAGCTCTGACATTCTGCGTTCTAAGGTCTCTCCCAGCTCTGACATTCTCTGTTCTAAGATCTCTCCCAGCTCTGACATTCTCTGTTCTAAGATCTCTCCCAGCTCTGACATTCTGCGTTCTAAGGTCTCTCCCAGCTCTGACATTCTCTGTTCTAAGGTCTCTCCCAGCTCTGACATTCTGCGTTCTAAGGTCTCTCCCAGCTCTGACCTTCTCTGTTCTAAGGTTACTCCCAGCTCTGACATTCTCTGTTCTAAGATCTCTCCCAGCTCTGACATTCTGGGTTCTAAGGTCTCCCCCAGCTCTGATATTCTCTGTTCTAAGGTCTCTCCCAGCTCTGACATTCTCTGTTCTAAGCTCCCTCCCAGCTCTGACAATCTCTGTTCTAAGGTCTCTCCCAGCTCTGACATTCTCTGTTCTAAGATCTCTCCCAGCTCTGACATTCTCTGTTCTAAGGTCTCTCCCAGCTCTGACATTCTCTGTTCTAAGATCTCTCCCAGCTCTGACATTCTGCGTTCTAAGGTCTCTCCCAGCTGCTCTGTTCTAAGATCTCTCCCAGCTCTGACATTCTCTGTTCTAAGATCTCTCCCATCTCTGACATTCTCTGTTCTAAGGTCTCTCCCAGCTCTGACATTCTCTGTTCTAAGGTTCCTCCCAGCTCTGACATTCTCTGTTCTAAGGTCTCTCCCAGCTCTGAC
>NW_025384950.1:0-6374 GCF_016433145.1 Gracilinanus agilis
ACATACCCACAGAAAGCAATTTTCAACCAAGCAGTCTCCTCTTTCAGTAAACTAATTCATCTTGAAGTTTTGAGGATGTAACATTTAAAATGCTTCTGTAAGCATGGCAATAATTCCAGGAGCTATAAACTTTACAAAGACACTGTTGAATTAGTTCAATTAATTGTCTGGTTGGGAGAATCTCCAAAAACTTGCAGAAGCTCTTGTTTTTATAGTTAAGGATCTTCAGGGCATTTAGTTGCCTACATTAAATGATGTTGTCTAACTGGTCTCTGTAATTGGTAGAGCTAAAAGGCTATTCAGTAACATTAAAAAAACAATTATAAATGTATGAGTTTCACTAGTCAGTAGGTGGTTGGTTTTAGATTTTTTTTAATTTTATTTCCAAAATAATGGCATTTACAAATGTTTTCAGGAACCACAGAGAAACTACTGCTTGGTGTGTTTTAATATAGTATATTAGGTCAACAGCTTTCTTGAAAGAACAAAATCAACCCAGGGCCAAACAGTCAGACAGACCTAATTAAATACTCCAGGAGTAAGGAAAGCAGTCGGATAACTAGAACAGGCTTGACCCTTTTCTTTGTACTTTGCTGGGTTTCTCGCTACCTTTGCTACTTTCCTCTGGATTTATTTTTTTTAATGAATTATTTAAAAACAGCCATTTCAGATCTACAATTAATTTTCAAAGAATTGGCAACAGTTGGAAATAATCACAACTTAAACAGCTTGAAAGTGGTTCCTATCTTGTCAGGAAAACAGAATTTGTCCTCTGGTGACAGTTTCACTAATCCCCTCTTGGCATCTGCCCCTCTGCATAGTTTTTAAAATATCAGTGGTGAACCCCTATTTCCAACAGGGACAAAATGCAAATATCAGAAGGCTGCTTTCTCTGTTTACCTAGATATTTTTCTGCTCTATGAAAGGATGCAAACTAATGGGCTTCATTTCAATAGGTTAAAAAAATAGGTTATAGAGTTCTGGAAATTTTTGTTATCATTAAAGAGCACAGTTCTGTGAAAGGCTGAAATATTGGCCCTATATAGCATATTGCAAAAATGAAAGTGCTTAATAAACATTTTCCTTTGGTTATTACTTCATAGTAATCTTATGGAGTGGTTGGAATTCTATCCTCAGGAACAAGATGTTGAAATTATGCTATTTGGATTCTCTGCTCTTTATCACAGTAAGAAAGGGTTGGAGAGGATGTAAAAAGGTCTCCAAGTCAATTCCTCTGCCCTCAGGTAAAGCTATAGTCAACTCTTTTCAATAGAAGAGAATTTATTATTGTTAAAGGTAACTAAGCAAAATTTTCTTCTATAGCCAAATGCAATGTTCATCAGTCTTCACAGCTAGACAAAATAATAGCACAATAAATTAGCAGCTAAATGACTTATCCAAAATCACACAGTCAGTGAAAGAGTTGATATGGATATGAACTCCATCCCCCTTGCTCCAAATTCAGGGCTATTTCTGTGACATCATGCCACTTCCAAGATGTCTCGTGGCTCATTTTCTTTGAAGGACTATAGGCTAAAGTAGAAAGAAGGTTCTACAGTCTTATAAGACAGCCTTAACTGCCTATTTGAGATACCACTTTTTCATGGTGGTCTCTGACTAATTTCATTCTAGAATACTGGCAAAACCCATAGACATCCTTTATACTTCATCACTTTCCCTTAGTTGATGCAGAAAATGAAATGAGAGATGGAAAAGATAAAATGTAAGTCTCTAAAAGGACTGTTTTTTATCTTGTCATTATGCCCTTAGCACCATACACAGTATTTTCAAGACAGTCAGGACTTAACATTAAGGATGAAGGAGACTTGCCCAAAATCACACTAATCAGAACTGTAAAATGGATATAAGTCTCTTTAATTGAAGTCTATCATTCTTTCCATTGCCCTACCTCTAGTTCCCTCTACAGGACTTGAATTGATGTTTAAAAACTGTTATTAAAAACGTAGACAGCCTTAATCTTTTTATTACTGCATATAGAAAAGGCAGGCTATAATATGTAAAGAAACTGAGAAGTCCCTTCACAGATGTAGATCACAACTCATCTATCATCAATAGTTTGGGAAAGTTGCCTGAGGATCAGAGGATTTTAATTTTTATTTTCAGAAATATCAACAAAACACACTCACACAATCGGATTCATTACTGCTGTTTTTTTATTCTTTCATTCTCCTTTCACTAAAATTTGTGTTTGTGTGGGTATGTTTTTTGATATTTCAGAAAATGAAAATTCAAGAATTTTTTAAAGTCAGAATTTCTAAAGGATTCCAACCAACAGCCAAAAATAACTATTCTTTGATTTCTTTCACCAAGAAATCATAGTATCTAATACTCCTGGTCAGATCCGATTGTCGTAAACACATTAGGACAAACTGTTATTTTTCTACTCTGGAATTTTGTCATATTTCTTGAAATTTGTGTATTAGTTAGAGCTTAGGTATGAATTCTTCATAAGAAGATCTAACAGTAGTTACATAACAGCCTTTCCATACAGGTATCTCAAATCTGGTACAATTTTCAGTCATCAAAATAAGTGGATCAAAGGCAAGTTTCTTAAACAGATGCCTAAGTTTCTAATTCATACATCATATCAATAAAATATATTCTTAAACTGGTTTTGTGTATTCTAAAACAGACTTTGAAATGCTTCTCTCTTGGTTATGGGCCAGGAGCAGTATTTTACTAGTTATTCAGCCTCAGTGATATGGAGCAGGGAGTAGTAAGTAGCAAGTAGCGACAGCTTTAAACCTGCTCCCCTAAACTTCTGCTGTTACTAAAATATCGATAAAGTAGGATTAGATCTACAATATAATACCTCATGATCTTCTTATTAAAGGAGCCTCCTTTTACACTACCAAGCAGGGGATCAGA
Source organism: Gracilinanus agilis (assembly GCF_016433145.1). Lineage (NCBI taxonomy): Eukaryota > Metazoa > Chordata > Mammalia > Didelphimorphia > Didelphidae > Gracilinanus > Gracilinanus agilis. Next base: position 2,890 of record NW_025384950.1, read on the forward strand.
AAAGGCAATAACTATGAGTAAATTGTCTAACTGTGGTTGTTGCAATGTTGACCTGGAATCAGATGGAAATTTCAGATTGCTTATTTTAAAGGTCTCTCATTCAAAAGCTGCATAAAACAGAAACATACTTGGAATGAAGGTGGTTATAGGTTTAGGGTGGGATCTATATTAAAAAATATTATGATGGGCAATTTGAATAATTGAACTTCATAATGAGTACTCGGTGCTGATTCTTTTTCATTAGCTACTCAGCAATGTCTGGTTAATTGTGGCTACCGGAAACATTAAGCTCTGTACTTGGTTATTCAGAATGAATATACATTTTATGGGTTAGCAGTGTCTGACTTCTCTCTCCTGCTGACTGACTTGTGGTTAGTTCACTGCTCATTAGTCTTTACACCAGAGTATATAGAAGGAAACCAGGTAAAATTCAAATAAGTCCATTTGGAAAAGAATATCTTGAATTGAAAATTCTGAGTGGAGAAGTCTGTCCAAATATGTCAGTTTAATGGGGAAAGAGCAATGCATCTTTTCAGAGAGCCCTAAACCACAGTCATTAACTTCTGAGATTTTTTTCTTTAATTTTGTAAACAAAGTGTTCTCAGTCATTAAAGGAGGTCACAGTTGGTAACTCCAAAATAGATTGCTGTAGCTTTTCCAAATAGTTTCCAAGAAGGGAGCTGGTTTTTAATATTTGCCTTTCTTCCTCATAACCTCCATGATTTTTTATTCTTGTCATTTTTTGTTTTATATTGTTTTATTGCTCCCTGAATCCAGTACTTGTTGGGTATGATTTTCCCCCTCCATCCTTGGAGGTTTGTGAAACTTCCATTCCAACTGGATTTTTGTGAGTTTTGTTTGTTTTGATATATATAGTCAGATCCTGATGGATAACATATAAACTACTGCTCCTAGCATGATGAGCTCCTATAGCCAACCTCTCCAGGGATAGAGACAAGACATAATGATGATTATTAATAATAACAAGTCACATGCTATAGTATGTCCATCAATGTAACCCATAAAATATAGGGCCTTAAACTCAACAAAAAGACCCTCTAGATATAATCTAATAAGGGCAGAGTTCAGCAAGATGATTGCCTCCTTTGCTCTGGATATTTTTTAAATTATTAATATAGTCACAGATCACTTTTTTAGTATTAATATAGCCTAAGATGTAGCTTTTTTCGCATCCTATGTCATGCCCTTGATTCTTTCTTAGCTTGAGAAGACTAAGTTCACTCTAATTCAAGCTTTTAGAGAAATGCTTTTTAGATACAAAACATTATGTTAGAAGTTGGGAACAAAAAGACAAAAATGAAATAATTCCTGCCCTCAAAGTGCTTATATTTTCTTGGGCGATATAAGTAAATCAAAGTATATATATATATAGTATACATGAACTTATTTCAGGGAGGAGTGAAGGTCTGACAATTGGAGAAAAAGGATATGTTTCAAGTAAGAAATAGTAGGAGAAATAGGTCTCGAATGCTGCTAATTCTAGAAAGTAGAAGTTAAGATGCCCACATTAGTCAAAGCAGTAGGACAAACTTTTTGCAAAGGTTACAGAGTCAAGAGATCAAATGCAAAATTCAGGGAAAATATCAGTTTGCCTAGAATGGGTGTAGGCGGTGGTGTAATATGAAAGAACTTGAAAAGTTAAGTTAAACTGGAGTCAGATGGTGGAGGGCTTTATTTGCATTCTGTCTTAGATGCTATAGGAAGTGGCTGAAGATTTTTGAGTAAGGTAATGCCATGGTCATATCTGTGTCCTTGTAATATAAATTTGGTGACCACATGGCCTCTGGAACGGAAAGTGGAGACACTGAAAGTGGGCTAGTCAATTAAGAAGCAACAGAAATAGTTAATGAATCGTGATTAGAAATAGAGATAAGGCAACAGATGCCAGAAGTATTTCAGAGTAGAATAAATATTTGGTAACTCACTAGATGAGTCAGTAATATCCTTAACTTCTGTTCTCAAATAGGCATTTTTTTAGAGACAGAGTAATATCAAGAAATTTTGATGTACTTAGTCAATAGGGACTGATTTTATATTAGGTTAAGGTCAGAATAAATCATCTCTTATAGAAAGAATATAATAATCATAATACAACTTAAATTTATATAATGCTTTGTACTTTTTCTAACCACTTTTACATATATTATGTTTTGTAAATTCATGATCACTAAAATTTCCAGATAATTTTTAAAGGAATTGTCATCTTGTTGTGTCATTTCTGTCATGAATTTGTATTTTGTATGCCCTTGGGATTTTACATGTATCTCTACTAAATTTCATTGTATCTGTTTTACACATGAGGAAGCTAAGAATCAAAATTGTGAGGTAAGCATCAGAGGTAGAACTGGAACCTAGTCCCTTTGGCACCAAGTTCAACACTCCTACTATATCATGTTGTCCTCTCTTAGCCTTTTTACTAATGTATACACACAAACACACACACACACTCACACAGGCATCCAAATCAATCAATTAATTAACAAGCAAACGTATATATACATATATATAAATAATTTGTTTGGTGCAGCTAAAACATCTGAATTCTTTGCAATTAATTTTTTAAAACTTTACCCTCTGTCTTAGAATGGATACTAAATATCCCTTCAAAGGCAGAAAAACAATAAGGGCAGGGCAATTGGGGTTAAGTGATTTGCTCAGAATCACAAAGCAAGTTATTGTTTGAGTTCAGATTTTAACCCAGGTTCTCTCAACTCCAGACCTGGCTCTCAATTCAGTTACCTAGGCTGTTCCAGTAATTAATTTTTGAGATTAACTCCAAAATAGATTACAGTGTATTTTCCAAATTTGCTATATTTCTCAATTTCAATAAGAAAATGAAAAGGCAGATGGCCTATACTTCAGTAGCAAACTCCCTCTTTCTGGTAATCTTGATCTAATTGTGTTTTTTATTTTGACACTATTTGCCCTAAATTTTGTTCCATTTTAAATAATATTTTCCTTTATTACCTATAAAATAATTTTTTTAAACCCTTACCTTCCGTCTTAGAGTCAATACTGTGTATTGGCTCCAAGGCAGAAGAGTGGTAAAGGGTAGGCAATGGGGGTCAAGTGACTTGCCCAGGGTCACACAGCTAGGAAAAGTCTGAGGTCAGATTTGAACCTAGGACCTCCCGTCTCTAGGCCTAACTCTCAATCCACTGAGCTACCCAGCTGCCCCCTAAAATAATTTTTAAAACATTTATTAATATTCGTTTTTAACATGGTTACATGATTCATGCTCCTACTTTCCCCTTCACCCCCCGCACTCCCCCTACCCATGGCCGACGCACATTTCCAGTGGTTTTAACATGTGTCCTTGTTCAAGACCTATTTCCAAATTGTTGGTGGTTGCATTGGTGTGGTAGTTTCGAGTCCACATCCCCAGTCATGTCCACCCCAACCCATGCGTTCAAGCAGTTGTTTATTTTCTATGTTTCCTCTCCTGCAGTTCTTCCTCTGAATGT
>NW_025384951.1:0-8398 GCF_016433145.1 Gracilinanus agilis
CTAGAACATTATTTTTCTTTCTCAAGGCTCTCAGAGAGGACAAAGATCTAAAGTTTACCCATGGTTTGGATATTACTAACTGAATTGGAGAAGGAAGAAAGAACTACCTTCCTTTTCTTCACCTTTCCCCTTTTTCCCTGTGACCCAGAGGATCAGGCTGGGGGTTGTGTTTTGGTGTGCTTCCTTTTTGGTATCAGGTTCAGGTGGCAGAATCTGAACTGTAGTAGCCGTTGAGATAGTATTCCAAGGGAAATGTTGTAGCCAGAGAATCTGGAGGGGAAACCAGAGAGCCAGGAATTTGAGCCCAAGTGAAGCTTTGGATTTAGAATTTGGACTGTCCTATAGAGGAACTAAAGTAAGTTTTGAATCAAATTTCCTTTGGTAAATCAATTTGAATTGCATTTTATGATCCATTAGTTCGTTATTGCATTTTTAAAATCTAGCATCTAAATTACTAGATAATCTAACTTGTGCCTGCCTTAGATTTTATCTCTTCCCATAGGTTGATTAGTTTGTAAATGCAAAAAAAATTATTAAAAATAGAAAAAAATAGGCATGTGGCAGAGTAGACTAGAGTTGAGACCATAATAAATTTAATCAGTTTCTCCAATTTCACTTGCTTTTTGTTCCTGTATGAGTTAATTTCTCAGAGAAATGGCTATGTCCATATGCTCCATCACTGTCTTCTTTATCTTGTTTAAATGTTTATTTACATGTTCTAATTTACTCGTTACTATTAATGCATCACATAGCCATTAACAATGAATTTGTACAAGCTTGAGAGGGGAGAAAAGCTCTCAATGGCAGAAGAGATTTCCCTAATCATTCTGAGGTGGAGGCTAAACAAATTAGAGAGATTTTTATAACTTCACAAATATCTAAAAATATTCCAAAACATGTCCACTAAACCACCTTTGAATTCAATGAGAGAAGTTTGACAAAGAAGCAATCCAGAAGCAGACTAAAGCAAAGGAGGTTGTTGTTTCTCCCAGAGAGCACTTGAGAGGTGTTGTTGGCACCCTGTATCACTTATCTATACATATATTTATTTATGTGTCAAATCTACATTCCAGTACCACATAATTAACCATCTGGTGGATATCTTTTTGTGGATATCCTATTATTGTCCCTCAAAATCTCTAAAATGGAACAGAGACTCATCTCTCATAAGATTCTCCTCCCAAATTCCCAATTTTGTTGAGAATGCCACCATACCTAGTTGCCAAAGTCTGCAACCTCAGGATCATCCTAAACTCTTCTTTATCCTTCTCTCTCTTTTCATGTATAATTACTTGCCAAGTCTTTCTGTTCCTACCTACAGATTATCTCTCACTGCCCTGCTATTATCTCCACTCATATGAACACCACCCTTCTTCATATACTTATCACAGGATCTTATCAGGATTCTGTGCCTTTAGACTCTCATTTCTAATCAATCTTTTGCACAGGTGCCAAAATAATTTCACTAAAAGGCAGGACTGGCTCAGTCTTTCCTTACTCAAAAATTCTTTGTTGGCTACCTCTCATGTCAAGGATAAAATACAAATTCCTTACCTTATCATCTAAGATCCTCAATAATCTGTGTGCCCTATGTACCTATCCCATCTGGTTATCACATTATTTCCCAGCATCTTTGGCACTTTTCAGTCAAAGAAAACTGAGCTCCTCAAGATAAACATTCCATTTCCTGCCTCAGTGAAGTCACTGAAGCATTGTAATGGACCCCTCCAATTCTTTCTCAAGGCTCAGCTTAGTTAACATTTGCTCCATGAAGCCTTTCTTCATCCTTTTAGTCGTTTGTGCATTTTCCTCCTCAAATTCCCCTATTTACTTCCCTGTGTGCATGTTACATGTTGCAAGAGAGATTAAGCCCCTTATGAGAAGAGATTATTTTGTTTCTCTTGGCATTTAAAATCAGAGATCAAAAGCTAAAAGGGACCTCAGAGTCCACCTAGCCCAATCCTCTCATTTCACAGGTTAGGAAAATTAGATCTAGAGAGATTAGGTGCCTTGCTAGACTTTTTTGAAAATCCAGAGTTAATAGAATCCAAATAAAGTATATAATCAATCTATCATCTTGTAGATCTTTTAGGTTCATATAAGCTGAAAGCCCTTATTATTATATGTAGAGCTCCATATTTTGCCCAATAAAATTTATTGACAAACCAGTGATATATACTTTCATCTGTTTGAGCAGGCATCAAGTGTCCAGCATCTTCATGAGTCTAATTAGAAAAGTGATTAATATGATGTATCATTTCAAAGTTGGCATGACTTTAAATGTCAACTAATTTAATCTCATTTTATAGAGGAAGGATCCAGGGCTCAGAGAGGGGAAGCAACAGAATTTGCATGGGATGGTGATTAATTACCTGGTGCTCCTATCCTACTGTGAAGGGCAGGGTAGATGAGAACTTAGAGGAAAAGAGTTCCTAGTCTTCCAGTTCAAAGGGATGAAGATATGTAATCCCAGATTCTCTTCAGGGCGAGGTCCCTGAAACAAGAGAAACAAGGAAACCTAGAAACAAAGAAGTCAACATTTAAAGGAGCTAGCACTTTGACCATATCCCTATCCCTAACTTATTAGTGACTTTGGGAAATTTTTCCTTAGGAGAAATCAGAGACTTTATCTTTCTTGACCTTGGATGGCCTATTTCAAGGATAGAACTCTATAACTCTGCATTTTGTCTGATATATTCTCATCTTTATACATTCTCTGATTTCTGATTATCAGATAGGTTAAAAGGGTTTGTGTATGGTTCATTATGTTTGGTTCTTATGGAACTGGAATTTAGTAGGAAAGAAATCAAACTTTGACTGTATAGTTTAGAACCCTGATGGCGAACCTATGACATGCATGTCAGCACTAACATGTGTAGCCATTTTCAATGACATACAGAGAAGTATGGGGCAGCATGCTGAGAATGAAACACTTGCTGTAGTGTAGTGTAGACACTCTGTGCCAGAGGTCTGTAGGCCAAAACAACAAAACTTTGGCACAAAGCATCTAGTTTTCGGACTTCCCGGCCATTAGGGGATCTTTGATCCCACTTCTGGAAGGCAGAGCAGGGAGCAGTAGAATGCCACAAGGGACACATCTCTAGATCTGTGATTACCATTGCCAGCAACCACATAACCACAGCAGCCATCATCCAATCTACTGTTCTGGGGTGTTGTGGATTTCTAATTGACCATCATTACTGAGATAAATGAGGGGGAGGTTGGGAGAGGGGAGGGCCTGTGCTATCGGTGCCATTTCCCACCACTAGAAATAGCTGCAGCCATCTTAATTTACATAAGGAATGCCATCTTGCAGCATAGTGCAGACTCCATTTTATCACTATTACTGTTGTGCATCTTTATTAACCCCTATCTCTGCTTATTAACCCTGCCCTTTCCTAAAAGACAATTACATGTGCCATCTTATGGTCAGAGTAGTTAACCCCTAATTGCCTGCAGGGCTAACAGACTATCTGTAATTCTATCTTCTATCACTGCCTCTCTGATGGAGAAACCAAAAAAAAAAACCAAGGTTAAGTAAAGGAAGTGGTAGTAGCAGTAGCCAACCCTTTCAAGAGATATGGACCAAGATGTATGGCATTATAGAAAAAAAATGGCAGATCATTTTGTGTTCTATGTACTAAAACAGTAGTAAGAATAATGTGAGCTGTAAGTAGACATTTTGAAACTAGTCATTCCCAGCTCTTGACAAAAAGTAAGGATGAAAGGAAGGAATACATTTCTAGGCAGCTACACCTTTATAAGAGCCAATCTAATTCCATCCTTAAATTTGTAAAAGGCTCTACAAATTTAACATCTGCAAGTTTGATCATTGCTTACTCCATAGCTCAGCATGGAAAAGCACTCAGTGAGGGAAAATTTATTAAAGAAACTCTCCTAAGATGTGCATCAGCTCTATTTCATGTTAAGCAGAATAAAGATGCAACTATTAAGAGAATATCTGAGTTACCACTCAGTAGAAATATCATAAAAGAACAAATAAGGAGACTAAACACAAATATACAACATCAATTAAAGAGTGACATAAGTAATTGTAAATATTTTTCTATCTCTCTTGGTGAAACTACTGATGTCACATCACATGCTCAGTTGGCCATTATTGGACGATATTCTTATGGTCTCACAATGAGAGAAGAGTTGATAAAGTTAGCATCAGTGCCAATAAGTACATTAGAAAGTGAAATATGTAAGGTTATTATACAAACATTCTGTGACCTAAGCATTGATATCTCTAAAGTTGTGTCAGTGACGACAGAAGGGGCACCAAACATGGTGGGGAAAAAAAGTCGAATTTGTCAAATTGTTTACAGAAACTATTGGACATCTTCTTGTGCCTTTTCATTGTATTATCCATCAGGAGGCTTTATGTGCCAAGGCTGGATTCACCAACTTAATGTCAGTTGTTACATAGTTAATTTAATAGCTGCTCACCCCCTTCACAAGTGAGAATTTTCTGTACTTTTACTGGAGATTGATTCCATCTACAGTGGACTGCTGATGTACAATGATGTAAGATAGCTGAGCCGAGGCAAAGTTCTTGAGTACTTTGTGGAGTGCTTTGAAGAAATTAAGGTATTTCTTGAGGATGAGGGTCTGAGAAACTTTCCTCAGCTCAATGATGATAACTGGGTCAACACTGATGTTTTTTACAGATCTCTCTGTTCATATTAATGAACTGAATTTAAAGTTACAAGGTTTTGGCAGAAGTATTGATGTTATGTTTGGATACATAAAAGCTTTTGAAAGTAAACTTAAAATTTTCAAGTGAGAGAGAGAAACTAAAACTTATAAGTATTTTCCTCCAGTAACAAAGTATTTTAAGAAGACCAGCGCAGCTGTACAAAATGAAATGGAACCCTTGCTTATAAAGTACCAGCATGTTTTAGACTCGTTACTTGAACAAGTCAGTGTTAGATTTTATAAATTTAGAAGCCTAGAATAGACTGTGAAAATAATTAAGTATCCTGATGTAGTAGTCTATGGTAGTTTGGAATTAAATTGGAATAAATTTTCCAATGGATGCAAACTGATGATTTGGAGATGCAATTTTGTAGAATTTCAAGACAGCATCTGGGCTCAGGTGTTTGTCGATTTGAGGTCAAAGCTTGAGAATCTGGAAAAGTGCTGCTTGGAGAATCAAGAGGAGTGCCTCTAGGAACAGGAAATTTGGAGTGTCTGGAACCGATTACCAGACACTTTTAGCACTCTGAAAAACATAACAATGGCTTTACTCACAATTTTTCCCTCTATGTACTTTTGTGAGACCTTATTCTCAATGTTAAATAATATCAAAACCAACAAAAGAAACAGATTGACAGATGAAGTTAGTAGCACTTGCTTGGGCTTGAAGTGTACAAAATACGAACTTTCAATTGAAGATTTAGTGGCTAAATGAATTTTCATTAGCCAATGAAATTCAGCAACAAAAAAGTCACTAATAGGCAGGTTAGTTAAAGAATTCCCCCTCCCCCTCACTTATCTTAGTTCACGGCACCCCACACAAGTTAAATAATATCAAGACTAGCAAAAGAAACTGACTGACAGAGGAACAAAGAAGTCACTAAGCAGGTAAGTTAAATAATTAGTTTTTGGTTTATTAAATACAGTTATGTATTACAATTATACATTTTTGTTATTTAAACTATAAATATCACAAAATTATGTGTTTTTTTTTCTCAAAGTGACACACCACCCAAGTTATGTTTGTTTTTTTGGCGAATTTTGACACACCAAGCTCAAAAGGTTCCGCATCACTGGTTTGGAACATTCCTTCCCCTTTGTGGAATAATGGTAAATATCTGATGCTAAACCTCTAAGATGAGACTATTTGGTGGGGTGGTTGAGGGTGCAGTTTAAAGTATTTCTAATCTCCTATTCTTTCTCTGTGGGGAATAGAGCAGCCTTCTTCTGGTGCTCGTTCCCTTCTAGCACCTTCTGATAGGAATCAAAGTCTCCCTTAGATAGCAGTGGTTGGAAGGCAACTCTAGAGATGCCTATTTGTGCTTCATTAAGAACAGCTTCTAAGCAGACCTTTAGGTTGACACACATAGCCTATATAGGGAACATGCCCACCTGAACACACTCCCTACCTAAACATAGATTCTTTGACTGGAAGCCCAGTGATCATTCCAGGAGACACTATAGTAAAGAAAGAAGGGAAAATAGTAAAGTTGCAAAATTAAATCCAGTCTACTCATTGTTATCTTGTTGATTGAGCTGGGCTTCAGCTTTTAATAAGAATGTTAAATAGAGACAATAAATCTATTTTATTAAACATTTTGTTGGCTGCATCTTTGGCTGCATGTGTTTTTTTTTCTTTTGTGTCTTTGAACAAGCTAAGGAGTAGCTTTTCATTTTTCTTCTAAATGAGATCTTTTCTACATAGTTGGTCATTCAAATAGACCCATTCCTCTTTTTTCCTGTTTTTTTGAAAAGTTTTTTGAAAGTTACTTCCTCCTTTGAGTCACTATGTCTTTAAATCCGTGTATTTAGGGATTGTGCATCTGCTTGCTGTTGCATGCGATGTCATACACTAATCAAATCCCTCTGATTCAAAGTGACAAAATCAACGGATGCTGGAGGAAAAATAAATCATGTCTTTCCCCTGAAAGCAATTCCCTGTTAGGGTCTGAGTTCCTCTTCTTATCACTCCCAGGTTGGACTGCCTAGAGAGCTCCCCTCAGATAATTGACTATGTGAGTGTGTGTGTGTGTGTGTGTGTGTGTGTTTCTTCCAATGGCCAGGTTGCCTTTATTTCCAATAAAAAATGGTGTTCATTCTTCACAAGAAGATTTCCCAAGTTATCACTTTGTTATCATATTAACAGCTCAATACCTCTATTTTCCATTCTGTTATAGGTTTTTTTTTTGGACTATATCAAGTATGAAGAATACACATTTAATATAGTAAAAAAAGAAAAAATAAACCCTTATCTTGCATGTCTATATCCCCTTCTGGACATCCTTCTCCTCTCTTCCTTGTGTTTTAAATGCATAGGTTGATTATCATTGATCCTCTTCTCCTTTTCTTCTTTTTTAATACCACAATCATTACCCACAAACTCCCTTTCCTCTAAATAGAATATATAGCTTCTAACATAAATTCTATAATAAAACTTGCTTAAAAATCTACAGTTTCAGAGTTCCGGGTTAAGATGGCGGCAGAGTAAGAAGCAGCTCTTAACCTCTCATGACCGAAACACACAAAACTCCTCAAGGGGACATAAAAACAAGTCCAGACGAACGGAGGAACCCCACAACAGGGCACAGCGTGGAAGGTACGTGGAATCGAGGCATTTCCATGCTATAAAGGGCTCTCACTAAATCGCGGGCTGAGCAACCGCCCCACCCCCACCCCCTCCACACACAACACCAGTAGCTCCGAAGCCAGCTAAAAAGAAATAGAGCAAGTTTGGGGCACCCATCGAGTCATTGGCAGCTCCGGGACCTGTCCCTGAGAGCAGCAAGACTTAGGACCCCATTAAGCCAAAAAAAGGCACGCGAAATCTGAGCGCGGGAGCAGGACGCAGGGCGTAGAGCGCAGGCTGAGCAGAGCGCAGGCACTGCGGAGGTGTGGGTGGAGGCAGACACAGCCAGGAACTAAAGCCTAAGTGGGGAACCAGTGTGGACGGGTATACGACTGTGGAAGCAGCGCCCTGAGACTTGTAAAGGAACCTCCAGCAGAGGATCAAGCAAGGGGGCCCACCAGGGGGCTTGACCTTGGAAAAAAACAGAACTCAGACCTCAGGAGCCGATAGATCGCTGACAGACACTGAGCGCGAGGATAAATCTGAGAAGCTGCTAGGCTAATGATGGCTACTCAGTCACAGGAAGTTCAGAGGAGAAAGAATAATAACAAGAAAAAGAAGTCTTTAACACTCCACAGCTTTTACACAGAGAAAATCCAGACAACCGAGCAAACAGAGGAGGAGAACAAACAAGCATCCAGACCCTCCCCAAATAAGGAAAACTCCTCACAAGCTATGGAAGAGTTCAAAACTGAGATTTTGAGGAAAATGGAAGAGATCTGGCAAGAAAATAACAGTTTAAAAGGTAGAATCTTGCAACTGGAAACTGAGGCTCAGAAACCAAATGAACTGATAAGCAAATTGAACACCAGAAATGACCAGATTGAAAAGGAATACCAGAAGATTATGGCTGAAAACCAGAAGATTATGGCCGAAAACCAGAAGATTATAGCCGAAAATCAATCCCTAAAGGCTAGAATTGAGCAAGTAGAAACTAATGATCTCTCAAGACAACAAGAACAAATAAAACAAAGCCAAGAGACTGAAAAAATAGAAGGAAACATGAAATATCTCAATGAGAGAGTGACAGACCAAGAAAACCAGTATAGAAGAGACAATTTGAGAATAATT
>NW_025384952.1:0-7487 GCF_016433145.1 Gracilinanus agilis
GAGTCTATGTTTGGTGTGGAAAGGGGAGTAGTGATGATGGGAAGGAAAGGGAGGAAGGGCCTTGGGAAAGTAGGCCCTGATGAAATATGGTCTAATTTTGCAGCAAGCAGCAGAAATGTGAGGAATAGCATACGGGGCAGCTACCAAAGCAAAGAAGTTGTTAGGGAGGAAGCAGCTAGATGGACTCCACATCACTTCCCAGATGGGTGGGCTGGCAGCAGTAATGAATTCCATTTGTGCCTGGGAGCGATTTTTAAGTTAAGTCTGAAGGAGAATTTGGAGCATTGATTTTTTTGTGTGTTTTGAAAGAAAAATGGGAATGAGCTGTTAAAAAGAAGCCCATTTCCCAATGGGGGCAGGAAGTCAGGATGCAAATGGGCATCATCGAAGGCTGAAGGGGAGGAAACTAAGGTGGCCAAGCCCTGGTGCTGAGCTAAGACCAAGCCAGGCCCCAGCTCTAGTACTGCCTCCCTCCCACACTCTCTACCCAGCAAACGTTTCAGCCTTCTCTGAGTACATCCATCAGTGCAGCCCCAGAGCAGGAAGGCTGGGACCCTCCTAATACATAGAGATTTAGAGAATATCAAATATAAAGAGACCTGAAAGTAAAGTTCCTCTCCCTGGATCCATGAATTTGTCGGCTTTTTATATTTTTAAAACTCTATTTCACTATAATAATGGCACCCACTATGTGCCAGGTACTATGCTAAGTGCTTTATAATTATTACCTCATTTGATCCTCACAACAACCCTGGGAGGTAGGAACTATTATTATCCCAATTTATAGATGAGGAAATGAAGGCAAAGTGACTTGTCCAGGGTCTCACAGCTAATAAGATTTGAACTCATGTCTTCCTAACTCCAAGTCTGGCATTCCTTCCTTCAAACCACCTAGCTTCAATGGTTTCCTTTGTAGTATAATGCATTAAAAAATATTATTCTAAAAAGGGGCCCATAGGTTTAACATAAAAATGTTAACCTCCACCTTAGAGGTATATTGGTATAGTGGAATGAATGAATAGATGAATGGATCAATAGATGGGGAATGGGCAGTTAGATGGCACAGTGGTCATGCCAAGAATCAGGAGGACTTCTCTTCCTGAGTTCAAATCTGGCCTCAGATACTTCCTCACTGTGACCCTGGGCAACTCACTTTGTCCTCAATTTCCTCATCTACAAAATGAGCTGGAAAAGGAAATAGCAAACCACTCTGGTATCTTTTCCAAGAAAACCCCAAAAGGGGTCAAGAAAAGTCAGACATGATGGAAACTAATGAACAACAACATAGACTTGGAAGAAGGAAACCAGTATTTAAGTGCCTATTGCGTTCCAGGCATTGGGTCTGGTGTTTTACAAATATTGTCTCATTTGATTCTCAAAATAATCCTAGGAGGTGGGTATTATTATTATGCCTATTTTATAATTGAGGAAACTGAGGTACATAGAGGTTAAGTGTTTTGTCCAAAATCATGTAGCTAGTATCTTGATCCAGATTTGATTTCAGATCTTCCTGAATCCATACCCACCTCTTGGATGGATGGATGGATGGATGAATGGATAGATGGATGGATGGGTGGGTGGGTGGATGGATGGATGGATGGATAGATGGATGAGTGGATAGATGGATAGATGGATGGATGGATGGATGGATGGATGGATGGATGGATGGATGGATGGGTGGATTGTTAAGCACTTATTTTGTGAAAATCACTGTGCATGTGCCAGGTATACAAATAGAAAAAGAAGAGTTCTCGCTTTCCAGGAGCTTACATCCTAATGGAGGAGACAATGTATAGTAAAGGATTCAATTGCAAGCCAGATGGAAAATTCCCATGGTCTTTAGGGTGCAAAGGCAAACTAGATGGTAGAGAATCTTAATATAATTTCCACTGAAAAAATCATATCCATCTCTGATGTTAAACTCTTTGATAGTACCAAAGATCTGATGGCAAGAAATTTCTTTTGGGGTCTTCAGTAGCTATGGCAGCAGCAACCAGAGAAGCAATTGCTATACCACATCACCATAGGAGTCATTTCCTAGGACAATGGCTGCAGGAGAGAGGCTGGCAATAGGACAATGGGTCTAAAGCAGTGATAGCAAACCTTTTAGAGGGGCCAGTGATGTGAGAAATGTTCTCAGACACCTGTGGAGAAGGAGAAGGGAGCAGCCCAGCCCTTTGTCCCTCTGGCTTTCTAGTAACAAACTCTAGGGAACTCTGTGGTGTGGCAGTGGCATGCATGCCCACAGAGAGGGCTCTGAGAACCCACCCCCCTGGCACATGTACCATAGGTTTATCACTATGGGTCTAGGGGATATTGTCACTCCTGAAGACCTTAGGTTTGTATATGTGTTGGTGGGAATTAATCAGCAATTGTCCGTATTAGTACAGAAGGAGAGCTCTTTCTCTATAAGATGCTCCCCTCCTTGATGACAATGATTTGTGCTGGATTCAAGGTCTATAGGTAGATGGGGATTGGACTACTATTCAAAAAGGTTCAAGTTCCCAGATTATCTCCACCATTTTCACTCAGCATCCATAATGTTAGACTTGGAGTCAGCAGAAACCAGAGTTCAAATCCTACTTTTAACACTAGACATGTAACTGTAGAATTTAAAGCTAAGTTGCGGGTCTGCATATTTTTAGTGAGTCTCCTGTATTTATGGAATCACTGGTCCAGACTCAGAGCCTTGTAGAGCTAGCCACAATACATAGTAGACATAATAGGTGCAGAATAAATGCTTGTAGAGGGATTGACTGAAAATTTGAAAGTACACAAGGAAGGGGAAGCCAGGTGGCTCAGTAGATAGAAAGCTAGACCTAGAGATGGGAGATTGCAGGTTCAAAGCTGGTCTTAGACACTTCTTAGCTGTATGACCCTGGGCAAGTCACTTAATCCCAGTTGTATAACACTTACCACTCTTTTGCCTTGGAACCAATATTCAGTATTGATTCTAAGACAGAAAGTAAGGGGTGAAAAAAAACAATAAAAGCCATTGATTAATGCTAGTCACAGCTTGAATATTACAAATGGAAGAGCCGGATCATCTCTAAAATTCCGTATCTCAAGCAGGGATCTTAAAGAGATGAGAAGCATGCTTCTTCCCACCTCCCCAGCCCAGGGAATATTCATGCCTCTTCCAAGTCCTCTCACCATCCCTAAAGGAGAGTCAGTGTCCAGAAGGACCTTCTCTGGGATGCCCGTACCTGTTGCCCAGATGGCTTGGCATGTTTCTTCTTCCCACACAGCCCAGATTCATCCCCCTTATCGATAGGAGATGGATTCCCAGAAGACTCAGAGCCAATTAAACTGACAATCTTGATAAGTCATACAGCTAAGTGCTGGTGGAAGTACGAGTCTCCTCGTTGTTTGTTGTTTGTGCTTGCTCTTTTAAACACCCAGTGGTAATTTTAAAATTAAATTAAATGGCTTATCTTTGTTAATACCAGCTGACATGTACTTTATTTCTTCTGTCAGTGAGTGATGGCTCTGCTGGGGCAGGAAACATCTTTCATCCAATATAATTGAGCTGGGTGTTGCTGGCATAACTTGCTGGATAGGAAAGACTTCAAGATTGGTTCTACTTGCTCTCTCAAGGGGGATTCATGAGACTTTGGGGATGAGTTTTTCCCCCTTCCCACCCCAGAAGTGTGGTTTCAGGCTGGCCCATCCACGTGGGTCCAGCAGACAAGCCTGAGAACCCAGTTCCTGGAGACAGGTCAACTTCAAAGCAGCATGGTACAGGTGGGGAAAGGGGCAAGACCATGGGGTGTGGAAACTTGTGTTCAAATCCTGCTTCTAACATTTACTAGTTATGTTTCCCTGAACAAATCATTTCATTTCTCTGAGCCTTGGATTCCTCATCAGCAAAAAAAAAGAGATAATATTATCTATGGAGTCTACTTAAGGTTATTACAAAGATCAATAACAAATAGTCAATCTATTAAGCATTTATTAAGTGCCTACTATGTGTCATGTATTGTACTAAGTCCTAAGTATATAAAAGTTTTAAAAAACAGTTCTCTTTTGCAAAGAGCTCCCAGTCTGATATGGGTGACAACATGTAAATAATTATGTACAAAGTATTTATAGGATAAAGTGGAGATTATCCACAGAGGGACGACACCAGTATTAAGGGGGACTGGGAAGGGCTTCTTGTACAAGGCAAGGCTTTAGCTGGGAGTTGAAGGAACCCAGGCAAATCAGAGATGAGGAGGAAAAGAATTTGAGACCTGGAGGAAAGCCTATGAAAATATTTGGAATTGGAAGATAGAACAGCAAGAAGTCCAGTGTCACTGGATGGAGCAGAGTATATGCAAGGAAATAAGGTATAAAAAGATTGGAGAGAGAGGAGGAGGCCAGGTTATGAAGGACTTTCTAGAGAATTTTTTAGATCATCCTAGAAGAGATAGGAAGCCACTACAGTTGATTGAATCCAAGGGAAGGGTGGGCTCACTTGTTAAGACTTGTACTTTAGGAAGCTACATTTGACAAATGAATGGAAGATGGATTCATGTGGGGAGAGATTTGAAGCCACCAGACCCACCAGCAGATATTACCATAATCCAGGTATGAGTTGATAAGCAATTACACTAGAGTGTTAAGAGTGTCAGATGATTAAAGGGGATATATATGGGAGTTCTTGTGAAGATAATAACCTAATCAACAACAGACTGGATACACAAGTTGAGGATAACACCAAGGTTGTGTGCCTGGGTAACTAGGAAGATGCCAGTACCCTTGATAGGGTTAGGAAAAGAAAAAGTATTGGGAATGGGAGGAAAAGATAATAATTGAGTTCTGTTTAGAATATTTAGAGTTTGAGATGTCTGTAGGCATCATTCAAGACAATATCTCAGAATAAATATATACATCTAGAAATCATCTGGAAAGAGATAATAATTGACTACTTGGGAACTGATGAAATCAACAAGTATGGGGAAGAAAAGAAGATGGCATAGGACAGAGTGCCATGAGACACGTGTTTGCCTCATTTTTGCAATCCCTTTTTTGACCACAATCTTCAATGACATCATTCCTATCCACAGCATTCCTAAAATACACAGTCCGTTGGTTTTGTTGCTAGAAGGGACCTTAAAGATGATTTCATGCAACCTCTTCCTCTTACCTAGAAGGAAATGGAGCTCTAGACATTAAATAACTTTCCCAGATATGTTTATGTAGCAGAGAGGTTTCATGAGCTTGGGCAGACTTCAAGAAATACTGGAGGGTAGAAGAGCTTGAAGCAATTTCATCTATGGGGTCATGCATGACAAGTCTGAATGGTTAAACAACAGCAAACCAGGTTTTGAACCTAGAATCGAAGAATCTCAGAGTTGAAATGATCCATTGTCTGTCTAGTCCAACTTGTCTATAAACAAGAATCCCTTCTTTGTAGTACTTAGATCCTTAGTCACAAGTGGACTGCCCCCACCCACACGGAAGAATTACACCAGGTTCAAAGAACATTTGGGTTTAATACTCACTCAAAGCCACCTATCAAATTTTTACTTCTGCCAGTCAGTCATAGGACCCAGTGGATAGTGGATAGGAGGCAGAGAGTAGAAATAATTTCTTGTCATTTTGTTTACTAAACCATATGGTTAAGAGACTTTTGATTTGAACTAATGCACTTTCTGGTTGGCTGGTAAACCAGTGGGGGCCCATAAGTTATGGTTTTGAGAATGTACACTCATAAATTAATCCATACGTAGGGTGGTTTTTCTGGAGGCACAAAACAGAGGGAAGTAAGAAAAGGAAGGAGCCCAGGATCTACACTGGGTCCTCTATTTCCAAATCTAGAGATCTTTTCACTAAAGCATTCTACTAGCCAGTCCTCTTCACCCTTAGCAGCTCTGGAACTTTATACGGAACTTTCTAAGAAGTGAGTGACAAGAGGTATTCTAGGTGGTGACATGAGCCAAGTCACTCAGCTCGACTGACTTCAGTTAAAGCAGAGGGCAACAAGAAAAGACAAAAACTAGAAATAAGGATTTATTAACTGGGCTCCACCACACTGGGTGTTCTCAAGTAATCACCAGGAGAAATTTACACTGTCACTCACCAACCAAGAGAACTGTGGGAGTAATTTTAAGAGAAACCTTACAAATTGGCAGATAGAATGCATATTCCAGGTAGTACCTTAAAAGCTTATATAAAAAAAAGATAAAGATAACAAGAAGCAAAAAAATTATAGGTAATGGGGACTATTTTCCTCCACTGGGGGAATTTACACCTATAATAACTACAATTAGTTTAATGGATGTTAAGTATAGAGATTCTCCAAGCAGAATGAGGACAGCACCCCCAGCCCAGTATGTTGAATTTTTTGGAACATCTGGGAACTCTGTCTCTGCATATTAGACATGTTTTTCTCTGGGGCTAAGAGGCAATTATCTTACTCAGATACCAAATCCAAAACCAGTTTGAGATGGAGAAAGAAATGAAATTAAACAGGAGTAAATCTGAGATTCATCCTTTAAAGAAGTAGGGGTTCCACTCAGAAGATTTGGGGAAACTGAGGATAAAGGAGTCTTGGTGTCAGGAGAGCCCCGGGCACTGAAGCCCACAGAAGACAGAGTTTATTTACAAAAGAGCATGACAGAAAGCTCCCAGAGCCAATCAGTTAGTCAGCCAACAAGCGTGTATTAAATACCTTCTATGTGCCAGTCATGGTGCTAAACTCTAATACAAAGACAGGCGAAAACTAGATCTCTGCTCCCAAAGAGCTCCCGGTGTAATGGGGAGACAACATACAAATATCTTTATACAAACTACAGGTGGGATAAATTGGAGAAAATCTCAGAGGGAAGGCACCAGAATGAAGAGGGGTTTGAGAAAGGCTTCATTAGAAGGTGGAATTTTAGCTTAGGTATGAAAGAAGCTTTCCAGGCATGGGGAACAGCAAGAGAAAATGCCTTTGTTTGAGAAGTAGAGCATTATATACGCAAAGAACAATCAGGACACCGGTATCATTAGATTGCAGAATAAACCATACAAAACACACATTCTGACTTCAGAAAGAAATCTAGATAGACCTTTTTTTATATTCTTTAAAAGAAAAAAAGATTCAAAAATAGAAGGCCACTGAAGGTACAAAAATAGAAGGTACTGAACAGAAGGTCCACAGAATGTTCCATAGAAATGAGGGAGACCCAAAGAAGTGACCATTCCGTTTTCTGACAAAGTTGCTATCATGATACAACCCAGGGAATCCCTCCAAAGAAAGGAGAATTTGAGGAAGAATGGAAGGAATGAAGAAAGGGAAAGAATTAAAGAGAGGACAAAGGAAAGGAGAAATAAAGAATAAAAGAAAGAAAGAGAGAAAAAGAAAAAAGAGGAAGAAAGAGACAGGAAGGAAGAAAGAGAAAGAAGGGGGAGAGAGAGAAGGAGGAAGGGAGGGAGAGAAGGAGGAAGGGAGGGAGAGAAGAAGAAAAAAGGAAATGGGGAAGAAAGAGGGGAATAAAATGAGGAAGGAAAGAAAGAGA
>NW_025384953.1:0-3991 GCF_016433145.1 Gracilinanus agilis
ATACATACATATATATACATATGCTTATATATATTTGCTTATTTAAGGATAATATTTAATAAATAATAATAAATTGTAAGTAAATAATAATAAATTTTATTTATTACATAACAAATAAAACAAACAAAAAATTTAAATGAATAAATAATAAAATTTAAAGATAGTAAGGATAAAAATATACATATTTACATATGTACATACATAAGGAAATATACATATTTCCTTAAATAAAAGATTAATATCTTGAAAGCAGAGATTGTTAGGCTGCCTTTGTTTCCTGAGCTTGTTATCATTTTCTAGAAAACATCATCATCATCACCCTCATCATCACCATCATTTTGGTACATCTAATAAAATGATTTACATGCTGTAGGCACCTAATAATGTTTGTTGGATTAAATCTTATTATCCAATGACTCCTAGCTCTGGAGGTTTAAATACTTTTGTATTCAGAACTTCTCATCTGATTGATAACTGCTTCACCTAATCCACTTTTCAAACAAGCCCCAGCTTTGCTTTACTTCACTTCCTACTCCTATGGCAAACAACTTTGCTAACTTACTCATATTTGGGGGAAATAAAATATTATTCTAAAATAATATTTATTATAATAATATAATTAATATTGCTATAATTTATCTTAATATCACTGATGGTATTGTTAATTAACAATTAATATTATTAAAAATATAAGCTCCTTAAGGATAAGAACTATCTTTGTTCTGTATTTCTAGCCTCATTGTTACTACAGTGCTTGGCACTAGGTCAGCAGTTAGTAAATGTATTTTTAGTCATTAATTTCCCTTGAAAGCTAGTACTTTTTGACTGATGTGTGTGTGTGTGTGTGTGTGTGTGTGTGTGTGTGTGTGTACTGAAAACTGGACTAGGCAATGTCTGAAAATATAGGTTTTCTTTATAGGCTTGGGTACTAGGCCCTATTAACAGAGAAGACAGAAAAATTTGGAATAGAGAGAAACCTACCCATCTAAACAGATTAGGACCCAATTTGTCTTCATACTTATTTTTTTCCTCTTGCTGTGGAACTTTCTTGAAAGTAAAAGGGCTATATTGTCTGTATTTCTTCTTTGCCACTTCCAGGTTGTTCCCATTCCTCCTTTCCTTTGAGGTTCATGTTATTCATTGTACTACCCAATATTAGGGAACTTCAATATACTCATTCATTCTCCCTTAAATACCCTAACCACTTAGTTCCTTGATCTATTCAACTCCCATGAGATGCTCCTCCACCTAATAATCAGCCACACACAAAGATGATCATATACTTGATCTTGCCATCTCTCACAAATGTTTCACCTCTGCTAAAAATTCATGAAATCCTCTTATTTGACTATAATCTCTTGAATTGTTACCACTATTTTCCTTCTTTTACTTAATCCTACTTTTTATCTTCACTTGGACCTCTAAACTCTTGACCTCTCAATTCTTTTCCAGGCTGTCTCCCCTGCACTATCCACTCTACTTTCCCCCATCTTGACTCTTTGGTAAACCAATTCTGCTTTCCTCCATCCTTTCTCTTGAATCCCTAGTCTCCTTAATATATAACTGATTATGTCCAGCCAGGACTCATCCTTGGCTCCTTATTTCCATTCTTCAACATAACTCCTATGTATATTCTGCTGAATGATGGTGGAGAAAATCACAAAACCATTTTTATTCCCTCACTACAAATTTATGTTACATGATTTCAACTGGGCCCTCATTGTTGCTAGGCAATCTTTCTATACCTCCCTTATTAATTCTCTATCCTACTCTCCATAGAAACTCTTTGAAACTTTTTCAAACCTCTTCATACCTCTTATGAATTCTTCTACTCCACTTTCTCAGCTGAGAACCTTGCCTCATATTTTAGTGAAAATAAGAACATTCCCTATAACCTTTCTCTTATCCCCTCTTCCTCATCTCCCATCTGCCTTCTGCCATTTTTCTTATTTTACTGCTGATATGATGAAGTGACTTTACTCTTTTTCAAGTGATACCATTCCATCTCATCTCCTCCAACAAATCCCTGTCCCCATCATTCCTACTTTTTCACTTATATTCAATTCCTGCCTCTCAACTGGATTATTTTCTATTGCTTACAACCATGCCCATATCTTCCCTATCTTGAAAAAAAAAACAAAAAAAAAAAAACCTTACTTGATTCTTCCTTTTCCACTACCATCCTATCTCTCTTCTATTATTTGTAGCAAAACTCCTGGAAAAGTCCATCTAGAAAAGGTGCTTTCATTTTATTTCTCATCATTCCCTTAACTTCTTACAGTCTGGTTTCTAAGCTTTTTATTCCACCAAAACTCCCCTCTCCAAAGGAATTAATGTTCTCTTAGTTGCCAGTTTCAATGGTCTTTCCTCAATCCTCATTTTTCTTGACCTTTCTGTAGTAGCCTTTGACATTTTTTATTTTTCTCTCATCCTTGATACTCCCACATCACTAGCATTTGGGGAAGCTACTTTCTTCTGATTTTCCTACTACCTGTTTGATCACTCCTCTGTTTGTTTTGCTAGATCTTCTTCTAGATAATGCCCTGTAACCTTAGGCATACTTCAGGATTATAAACTGGGTCCTCTTCTCTTTTTCTTTTATACTACCTCAATTAGTGGTCTTATAAACTTCTATGGATTTAATTACATTCTCCGTGCTGATAACTCTCAAATTTGCCTAATCTATCCCAACTTCTCTGTTAACCTCCAATCTTACATCTCCAACTGCCATTCAGACACCTTGAACTGATATTTAGTGGACATCTTACACTCATTATATCCAAAAAAGAATTTCTTTTCTTTACCCCTCAATCCTCCCCTAACTTCCTTATTGCTATAGTGAGGTAAAACCATCTTCCCACTCCTTCAGGCTCAAAATCTGGGTATCATCTATATTTATCACTCTCTCTCTCTCACCCTCCTCATTCATTTTATCACCATGGCTGGACAATTTCTCCTTTACAACAGCTCTTGAATCATGCCTCCTTTTCTTCTCTAATAGTGCTCCCATTTTAGTGCAGGCCTTCATTATCTCACATTTAGACTAATGCAATAACCTGCTGGTGGACATACCTGTCTCAAGTCTCTCTCCACTTCAATCTCTCCTCCATTTAATTAATAAAGTGATATTTGTAAAGCACAGATATCACTGTCATACTCAATAAACTGTGGCTTCCCTGCCTCCAGAAGCAAATGTAAACTTCTTTCAAAACCCTTTATAGTCTAGCACCCTATTACCTTTTTGGTCTGCTTATACCTTACTCTCTGACTCATATTCTTCCATCCAGTGACATTGCTCTACTGATTGTTCCATGAATAACACACTCCATCACTCAGCTCTGGGCATTCTCTTTGATTATCATTCATGCCTGAAATGTTCTCCCTCCTCTAGTCATACTTCTAACCTCTGTTTTCCTTTAAATTCAAAATAAATTCTTACTTTCTACAAGAAGCCTTTTGTAATCCTTCTTAATTCTAGAGCCTGACCAGGTTTCCTGATTCATAGTCCATCCCTTTGAACCCTATAATAATCTTTACTCTACATTATCTCTAAAGTAGTAAGTGATGTCTCAGTGAAAGGGATTTTTAATCTTGGGTGAAGGAATGAAAAGAAACAAATGGCAAGCACGTCCACAATCATTGGTTAAAACAATATTTGTCTGTTTTAGGTTAGTCATTCAATGTATGTCATTCAAAGGGTTACTAATTATTCCTGCATCAAATACCGATAGTGGTACTCAGGATTTCTCCTTCATTCATTTCTTCAACTTTCATTTGACAAATCTATACTTTCATACAAATTACTGTATTGAATGGGAGTTAGTGACAAACAGATGAAAAAAGAATTATTTCCTTGAACCTGAGAGGATACTTTCTAATAAAGTGTATGTTAAGACATATATTCAAATAATTTATAAGAAACTATTTGATAATAGTAAAGAGGAGAACCAAAAAAACAGCCAGAGGACGATGGAGGAGAGATTGGATCAAG
>NW_025384954.1:0-7836 GCF_016433145.1 Gracilinanus agilis
TAACAATGTAATGTTAAATACTATATAATGTTTAATAACATTAAATAAAATGTAACATAATGTTAAATAATATATAACAATATAATGTTAACTTATAGATATATATGTTAAATAATATATAATGTATCACAATATTGTGTTAAATAATATATATTACATTTTATATAATATGATGTTTAATAAAATGTAACAAAATAATATGATGCTAAATAATATATGATAATATAATGCTAAATATAATAAACTCAACTGGTTGAGGTAGGCAGGATAGGTATTATTATTCCCATTTTACATTCAAGGAAAACTAAGGCTCAGAAAGATTAAGGGATTAGTCAGTGTTGGGACTGGGATTCAAACCAAGGTATCTCTCTTGACTTGGAATCCAGCCCTCCTTCCACTAAATCATATTGTGGTGTTCATGTGGGACGCCCTGGAGGAGGAATAGGGGGGGTGTACCACATGGAAACCAAGGCCCTACCCTTTGATGTCTATTTACAGTTCTTGAACACAGAGTCCTCATTTCCCGTCTCCATGCCTTTGCATTTTGCTGCCTCCCATTTCTGGATCACTCTCTTCCCTTACTTATGCCTCTTAGATTCTCTGAGTCCTGCAGAATTAGCTCTAGTCTAACTTTCTACATGAGACTTTGGCCAGTGTCTCCAGATGCCAGTGACTTCCTCCTCTGAGTTTCCCTCTTATCTATTCTCTCTGTCTGTGTCTCTACACATGTACATGTTTTCATGCCAACAGGGTTAAGTGACATGCCCAGAGTCATACAGCTAATAAGTGTCTGAGGCTGGATTTGAACTCAGGTCTTCCTGAATTCAGGCTGGTGCTCTATCCACAGTGCTACCTAGTTGCCTCTTCAAAATACTGTCAGTTTCTCAATTGTACACAATGACATTGTGCACCTCCCCAAAGATGGCCAACTTCTCAGAGTCTTGGAACTGATAGCATCAATTCTTTTTTTTTTTTTTTAAACCCTTACCTTCTGTCTTGGAATCACAACTTTGGATTAGTTCCAAGGCAGAAGAGCAGGAAGGGCTGGACAATAGGAGTTACATGACTCATACAGGGTCACACAGCCAGGAACTGTGTGAGGTCAGATTTGCTCTAGGTCTCTCTCAATTTACTGAGCCACCTGGTTACCCCCCAGGAGAGTATCAGTTCAAAGGCAGAAAGTAATGGGTTAAAAAAAAAGAAACATCATCTTTCTGACATCCACATTCCATCCACATTTAACATCCATGGGAATAAAAGAGAAAAGCCAGAAAATAGAAAGAAATATCTTCTTTTCCTCCAGCTCCAAGGGGAAAGTATCAGAGGTCTAAGAGATAATTGTGGGAAGTTCAGGGAGAAGTGGACACAGCCCATCCGCAAGGGGCTGCCATCTCAGACTCAGCATGTCCAGAAGGACTTAGTACCTTCCCTTGATCCCACTCTCAACTCCCTTATTTAATGTCAAGGGCACCATCCAACTCCCAGGCTCTCAGGCTCATAACCCTGGAGTTATTCTTCACAATATTTTTCATCTCTATCCCTTTTTCTCACTCTGATGCAAGCCCTCATCTTCTCACACCTGCATGGCTGGAGCTACCTCCTAAGTGGTCTTTCTGCCTCCAGTCTTTCCCTACTCCGGTCCATTCTCCAAAGAGCTACCAAAGGGAACCTATGAAATCCCGTCTTCAATAAGCTTCAATGGCTCCCTTATTCCCTCCAGGGTCACACACAAAGTCCTTTGTTTGGGGTGAAAGCTAGTGGCCCCTTCCTACATTTCCAGTCTTCTTACAGTTGACTTCCCCCTTCATAGTCTACCTTACGGACATCCTTGATGCTCTTTAAAACTGACACTGTCTCCCACCTCTGTTCCTTTGCACTGGTGGTCCTCCATGCCTGCCATACTCTTTCTCACTTCTTCCTAGAAATCCTGACTTCTTTAAGATTCAACTCAAATGTTATCTATTATAGATCTTCTTTGGATCCCATTCTGAATGTGCCTTGTGTGTGTCGTTGATGTTAAGTCATTTTCAGTCACATCCAATTCTCCATGGCCCCTTTGGGGTTTTTTTGGCAAAGACAATGGAGTGGTTTGTCATTTCCTTCTCCAGCTCATTTAACAGATGAGGAAATTGAGTCAAACAAGTTTTGCTATTTATTTCTCCAGCTCTTTGGATAGATGAGGAAACTGAGTCAAACAAGTTTGCCATTTCCTTCTCCAGACCATTTAACAGATGAGGAAACTGAGGCAAACAAGTTTTGCTATTTCTTTCTCCAGCTCACTGGACAGATGAGGAAACTGAGGCAAACAGGGTTCAGTGACTTGGTCAGAGTCACCCATCTGTGAAGTGTCTGAGTCCAGATTTGAATTCACAGAGCTAAGTCTTCCTGGTTCCAACCCCGGGGCTCTATACACTTCACTATCTAGTTGCCCATTTTGTGTGTACCTCGTTATATAATTGTTTCCCCATTAAATTGGGAACTCCTTAAGGGCAGGGATGGTTTTCTCCTTGTTTTTGTTTCCCAAGCCTGACATAATGTAAACACTTAAAAACGTTTGCTAATTGATCAGGATTTGAATCCGTGTCTCCAAATCCAGGGTTCTTTCCACGGTCACATGCTGACCCAGCTGCCAGGATCTCAGGAGGGGAGGAAGAGCAGAGGCTGAGCTCAAACTCATGGGAGCCCATCCTTCCCCTCAACACACCTGGGCAGGTGACTGAGCACTTAGGCCAAGAGCCACCTCATCTTTTGGGTGTGAACAGCAACCTAGAGGGAAGTTGGCAGATCCTCCCCTCCCCCTCCCCATGGTAGGCTTTGCCAGGGAGGGAGGCAGGTGCCCTGGCTTGTTGGTATACTTTCTGAAGCCCTCCCCTCTCCCAGCCCATCCCTCTGCTGTGCCCCTCACCAAGCAGGGTGGGGAGAGAGGACTGTTGGTGAGAAAGAAGGAGCAGAGAGGGATCCCATCACCCAAACCCACCCATCTGTGATACTGAGTCACTGACCATGACCCAGAATAGTAGGGCTTCTGGGGTGAGGTGTGAGGAGAGCAGCAGATACAGGCATGTGTGTGGGACTGTAGGACTGGGGTCTAGGGAACTGCCATCTTAGTGTCTTTCCCCTATTCCAGAGGGAGAGTGACCAGAGGTCAGGGACAGACTCACAGCCCATCAGTCAAGGCAATTGCTGGTACCACATCTTGCTCAGGCTACTGTGGACTCTAAATGCCCACTATGGAGCCCCTTTAAACTCCTAAGCTCATAGAATATGAAAGTCAGGAAAGCCCTGAGAATCTAGAATGTCAGAGCTAAAAAGGCCCTTACAATGCAGAATGTTAGATCTGGAAGGGCCTTAGAACTCAGAACATCAGAGCTGGGAGAGTGCTTAAAACCCAGACTATCAGAGCCTTGGAGGGTCCTTAAAACAGAGAATGTCAAAGCTGGAAGGAGCCTTAGAACCTAGAATGTCAGACCTGGGAAGAACCTTAGAACCCAGAATGTCAGAGCTGGGAGAGAGCTCAGAACACACAATGTCAGAGCTGGGAGAGTCCTTAGAACCCAGAATGTCAGAGCTGGGAGAAGCTCAGAAAACACAATGTCAAGGCTGGGAGAGTCCTTAGAACACAGAATGTCAGAGCTGGGAGAGAGCTTAGAACACAGAATGTCAGAGCTGGGAGAGAGCTTAGAACACAGAATGTCAGTGCTAGAAGGGGTCTCAGAATACAGAATGTCAGAGATGAGAGAAACCCTAGAACACAGAATGTCAGAGCTGGGAGAATGCTTAAAATCCAGACTATCAGAGCCTTGGAGGGTCCTTAAAACAGAGAATGTCAAAGCTGGAAGGAGTCTTAGAACCCAGAAAGTCAGACCTGGGAAGGACCTTAGAACCTAGAATGTCAGAGCTAAGAGAAGCTCAGAACCCAGGATGTCAGATTTGAGAGAGTCCTTAAAACATAAAATATCAGAGCTGGGAGAGAGCTTAGAACACAGAATGTCAGAGCTGGGAGAGAGCTTAGAACACAGAATGTCAGTGCTAGAAGGGGTCTTAGAATACAGAATGTCAAGGTGAAAGAAATCCTAGAATACAGAATGTCAGAGTTAGGAGGAACCTTAGAGCATAGAAAATTAGGGTTGGAAGAGCCCTTAGAACATAGACTGTCAAAACTTGGGGACCTTGGATCATGGAAAGTCAGAACCAGTGGATTAGGGTGGGTATGGGGAACTTTAGAACACAGAAAGTTATAACTTAGAATGTCTGACCTAGAAGGGGATTATCAGTCCAAATTCTGTGTTCTAAAGTTCTAAAGAAGAGCACAAAGGAAAAATGATTTCTCAAGGTCAGATATATCTTGAATGTCGAAATCAGGACTTGAACTCAGATACTCTGACTCTAAGTCTCATGAATTTTACCACTACAACATGCACAACCTCAAAACATAACTGTTGGACATGTCATCTGTCAATCTGTGCCTCAAAGATCCCTTCTAATTCTCAGTACTGTGTTCCTATAGGCAGGGCTCAGACTAGAATCTAGGCCTCCGGTTTCTCCATTAGGGCTTTGGCTATTGTAGCTGCCATCTTTCTGTTCCCCTTGACCTCGCGACTATGCCCAGGTTACCCAGCATCAGCCTCTGGGCTGCCTTTGGTGAAGGAGCTGGGGGCATCCCGGGTCAGGGCAGTGAGGCAGCTAGGGTGATGGTGGGTTTGGGGTTCCCTCAGAGCTCCCTGGAGCCTTCCAGAGAGAATGGGGCAGAAGGCAGTCAAGGTGAAGATCCCCCAAACCTACTGGGGTGAAAGGGTCTAGGCCAGGAGGGAGCCGAAATTAGAGGCTGAAGTCTAGCCCAGGTTTACACACACACACACACACCCTCTACATGCTTACTCGCATATCCCCCACCCACACTTCCCTAGCTGCCCCCTCCAACAGGACGTTGCATGCCCAGCACCCACCCCCATGCCCAGCAGACAAGCACGGGCACATGTGTAGATTCTCACAATGGGCTTCCTCGCCACAGAAGCTCCTGGGCACACATCCATGCCTAAAGGGAAAGTCTGGGGGCTCAGAGGAAAACTGGGTTCACAGGGGAAGAAGCCCCTTGGAACATCCCTAGGACAGCAGGAGGGGATTGGAGCCACTCGAGGGTCCTGGGGACAGCGGATGCAGGGGATGTGGCTGCCTCACAGTAGCCAGAGAGGCAGCTTTCCCCCATCTGGGGCTCTGGGGGCCAGTTGTGTGGGCACCTTGGTTTGGGGGGAGGTCTAGAAGGATCAGGACTCCTGGGTCCAGAGGAATAACCCAACAAAGAATCCCTCCCCGACCTCCATTCTTATGATCCTAGGTGTGCAGCTAGAAAGAACCTGAGAGGCCATCGAGCTCAATGCCTTCACTTTACAAAGGAGGAACCTGAGACCTAGGGAAATTAAGTGACTTTGGAGACAGCTGGGTGGCTCAGTGGATTGGGAGCCAGGCCTAGAGACGGGAGGTTCAAATCTGACCTGGCTGTGTGACCCTGAACAAGTCACTTAACCCCCATTGCCTAGCCCATACCGCTTTTCTGCCTTAGAACCAATACAGAGTATTGATTCCAAGATGGAAGGTAAGGGTTAAAAAAAAAAAAAGGAATTTAAGTGACTTACCTAAGGTCACCCAGCAGTAAGACTCAGAGGAGGATTTGAACCCAGTTCCTCTGGCTCTGAAACAGTTGCTTTTCCCACTATACCATCAAGTTTCCTTTGTCCTGGGCTGCCTAGACCCACCTTTATTGAGGCTGTGCTCTAGCCATCAGAGCCACTGCCCACTTTCCTAAAAATGTACTGCTTTACAGAGGAGGAAACTGAGGCTCAGCATTGGGTTTTGAACACCAGTATGCCGGGCTCTTGGCACATTAGCTTTCTACCTCCCCCAAAGCGCCCAGGCGAGGCCCGCGGACTTTGGGAGGGAGCCTCCTGTGAGAACCTCAGGTTCCAATGCGCCCTGGGCGCAGCTGAGCCCGGAGCTCTGGCATCCTGCATCCAGACCTCAGGTGACTTTCAGCCGGTTGGGCCTTCGTCCAGGATCTCTTTCCGGATGGGCTCCCCCTCCCCCTCCCCCTGCCACCTCTCCCTCGGATTATTTCAGGATCCTCCATCCCCTGGGGACTCGGAGGTGCTTGGCTGGGCTCTCAGCCTGTGATAAGTGACAGGGGAGGGGAGGGGGCGCCGGAAGGGCAAGGAGGATACACCTCCTCCCCGGCCCCCACCCCCAGCCCCGGAAGCCTAGCGAGACGTGGATAATGGTCCTCTGTGTGCAGGGAGACACCTCATTTCCTCGGAGCCCCGAGGGAGGAGTAGAACCGTTAACTCCTTCCCAGCCCCTGGGCGGCAGGATCCCGGGGTGGCTCCGAGGGGCAGCCCCGACCCCCTCGGGCGGAAGCAGCCTTCTCATGGAGGCTGCTGCTGGCTTTCTGATGCGGGGCCAGCCGGGCCATCCGTGGCCTCCCCTCGCTGACACGCCGCCTCTGCCTTAAGTGGGCAGCCTTAAGTGGGCTCGGCCCTCTCCATTCTGAGTCCCTGGGCCATTAGCCCAATTGCCTCGACTTCTCATCTATTGATTTATTTGACCGCACCTGCCAAACAGGGAGAGCAGGCGCGGTAATCCCATTTGACAGATGAGGAAACTGAGAACCACCGAGGAGAAGACCGTTACTAAAGGTAACACGAGAGCTTGTTCTGTTGTTAGCAGAACAATTCACTCTGATGAACATCTTTTAATCACGTGCTCCGTCCAAGAACAAAACAATCCCTCTCTGGAGGAGACCCTGTCCTATCCGATGGTGGCAGCTAACCCTTAGAGATCAATTTTCTTAATTATCTTCTATCATCCCTAGGTCAGTCTTGCCAAGTAGGTGCTGTTAATTAAGAGATAAGAAACAATGCCGGGCAGGTTAAGTGCCCAGGAGCATACCTAGTGAATTCTCGAGGTGGGTTACCAACCTAGGTGGCCTGACTTCCTATAACATAAGAGAACTAGACTGAGTTCAAGTCCAGCCCTCTACCTGTAAATACAAGAGCACTGAACTGGGTCAGAAGAGCAGAGTTCAAATTCTGGGTCTGCCCCTAGAATAGAAATATGGGCTCAAGGATTATGAAAATCATCTAATCCAACCTTTTATTTCAGAGAGGGGGAAACTGAGGCCACATTGATTCAAGGACTGCTAATCATTCAGGCAGGAGCTGATAGATTGCTGGGTCTGAAGTCTTCCTGACTCCAACTTCAGGCACATATTAGCAAAGAGACCCTAGACAAGTCAGTTTGCCTCAGTTTCCTCAACTGTAAAACAGGGATAATAATATCACTTACCTTTCAGGGTTGTTGTGAGGATCAAATAATATTTGTAAAGTGTTTGGCACAACACCTGGTACATAGTGCTATATAAATGCTTATTCCCTCACTGAATCAAACCATTTATAATCAGTACTTAGGTAGGTAAGTGGTGACGTAGGTAGAGTGCCAGGCCTGAAGTCAGGAAGAACCAAGTTCAAAACTGACCTCAGGTGTTTATTAGCTGGAAGACCATGGGCAAGACACTTGCCCTCTGTTGGCCTCAGTTTCCTCATTTGTAAAATGAATTGGAGAGGAAAATGGCAAACCACACCAGTATTACTGCCAAGAAAACTCTAAATTGAGGTAGCTAGGTGGCTCAGTGGATAGAGCTCTAGACCTGGAGTTGGGAGAACCTGGGTTCAAATATGATCTTGGACACTTCCTAGCTGTATGACCCAGGGCAAGAAAGAAAGAAAGAAAGAAAGAAAGAAAGAAAGAAAGAAAGAAAGAAAGAAAGAAAGAAAGAAAGAAAGAGAG
>NW_025384955.1:0-10133 GCF_016433145.1 Gracilinanus agilis
AGAGAGAGAGAGAGAGAGAGAGAGAGAGTGGGAGGAAGGGAGGGAGAAATAGATTTTCCTTAATAGAATGTAAACTCTTTGAGGATGGGGAGTATCTGAATTTTGTCTCTGTATCCCCAAAGCCTAATGCACTCTGCCTAATACATAGTAGGTACTTTATAAAGTTTATTGGTTGATTTGAATTGGATGGTAGCAAGAGACTCCTAGATCTGATTCCTCCTAATGGAGTGAGGTTGATGGGGAAGAGGGAGTTGGTGTCAGGGAGGTCTCAGAGGATTTCTTTTCATGTGAGTTTGATGGCTTGCAGGGTTCTTATTATTCCATAAGAGGATCCTGGGAGAAAAAATGTTACCCTTAGCTTGAAATAATGAAAAGGACAGCATTATTATAATAGGGGCAGTTAAGGATAAGGGACTGATAGGGTTTACTTGGAAGAAAGGACAAATGACTTTTTTATTGGACAAATGATTTTATTCAGCATATGTATGTGTATGTATGTGTATTTGTATATATGCAACTTTTATATAGCATATATGTATATATACACATACATATAATATATCCCTGTATAGGTAGATACATGTTGTTTCCTCATAGTAATAAAAAGTAAGCCGTTTGAGAACAGGGATGAAATTTTAAAACAATTTTTATTTTCAACCTAGCATATGGTAGGCATTTAATAAATGCTTGATTGATTATAAACCTATATAGACTGATATCTGTGTTAGGCTAAAGGAATCTACTAGTTTGCTCGACTAGATTGCAGCCCCTCAAATTATCTTGAAATCCTGCTGAATAAATGTGATTTTCTTTTAGATGTGATTTCCTAGCAAAAAGAACTCATCCATATGAAGACCACTTTAGATGATTTCTCTTTCTGTGGGGGAAAGATGCCTTTCAAAACTATTTCCTGTTTGACTAAATTTATAATTGTCTAATGTTCACATCAATTAATGGCTGATTACTGTTGTAGTGAGATAAATGACTGAAAGGTACAGAATTTTCCAAGAAACCTAAAGAAGAAATATCAAAGGGAATAAATTATCTTCAGCTTTCAAGTGATATTTCAGAGGCATATTAAAGTAAACAAAACATGGAGTTCCTCCAGTGGTCGTTTTTAAATTTATGTTTATTTCTTGCTTTATTCCTTCTAAGAACAAAGTGCTTATTACCCGTTTGCTTGTGAGTAGACTCTTCTATGCCTTTGGCATCTAGGTTGAGACTAGGAAAAGTTTATTTGGCAGGAATGGAGGAAAGAGGAGAGAGTCTCCTATTAGACTCATGATAGGGGCTGGGGGATGCTTCTTGGCCCTTCCTCTGCCACTCTGCCAGATGTTGTGGGTTAGAAGAGCAAATTAGTTTTGAAATTGTCTCAGATCAATAGTCCATGGCTATGACACACATGGAACATTTGTCTTAAATGTCCCAGATTCCCACTGGACTCAGAATGACTGGGTCTTCTTTGAATCAAATCCCCCAGAACCCTGCTAAAAATCAGTTGAGATCTCTACCCATTCCAGAGCACTGAAGCCAACATTCCTGTCAAGGGTCATTTTTCAGGGATGCCTATGTGATTGGCTTAACCCTATTTCCAAATAGGGTGTGTTGAAATAAGGATCCTTCCTAGATGGATGAGAGATGATAAAACCCACCTAGGAACCTCCCCAAGGCCAGTAAAGAACAAAACTCTTAGGTTATAGAAAAACAAGTTTATATGATGGTTGTACTACGAAAAATTGGTAGGCAAGATCCTAATACTATTAAAATCTAGTCTCCACCTAACCTCTATGCGCCTCACAAGAGTATGGCCTTCTTGTCTTTTCTGGGTCCTGCCTATAGCACCCTGCTCTTAACTAATACCCCAAAACTATCTGACTATACCTATCCTAATTTATATGGATTAACAAAAAAGAAACAGAGGAAGGAAGGACTCACAGGTGTATTTGAACCCTTACCTAAAGTCTGGGGTTGGCTTCACTAGAAAACCCAAAGACCCAGTTGACAACCCTTGGATTACCTTGGCCAATTGGATTTCTGGCAGATGGATCATAGGCAGATGGTCTCTGTACCTCAGGGAAAAGGTAGTACACTCCAAAGCAAACTCTCAATCAAGGAAATCACTAATATCTCCAGAAGATTAGGACTACCAAAGGAAATTGCTAAAGTAAAACCTCCTTCCAGCTCAGTCAGAACAGGAGAGAGAATGACTGTCATTTAATGCCAGTAAACTCCCCCAATCCTTCTCTCCTTATCAGAATCCTCTCCCAGGGCTTGTATCCAAATTCTCCTCTTTTCCTCTTTAAACTAATTCATGAAATTTATTCTATCCCTTACCTACATTCCTACTCCATGACAAAATAAACAAAAGGTCTGACTAAATTTTCTAGAGCACATACCTGTGGTGTCTAGAAGGACAGGAATCAATCCTCTGTGGATTCAGATACCTTATTCCCTTTCATATTATCTAACATCCAGCTCCATTGGTCCATTCAGTGCTCTTCGCACAAGACATTGCATCTCCCAGTCCAATGTCTTTGCACTGGCTGCCTTTCCTGCTTGGAATCCTCCTTCTCCTCTCCTCATTTGTCTCCTGATATCCCTGTCTTCTTCCTAGCTTAGCTCAAATCTTACCTTTTGCAACAGGAGGTCTTTCCTAGTCCCCTAACCCCCTCTGTTAGTGCCTTCCTGCTGAGATTACCTCCCATCTATTATTATGTATGTACACATACTTAATAATAGATGGGAGGCAATTAGATGTGTGTGTGTGTATATACATAAATATATCCTTCATAGTTGTTTGTGTGTTATCTACTCCCAACTGAGACTAGTAGCTCCCAAGGGTAAGGACTTTTTTTTTGGCCTTTCTTTATATCCCCAGCATATAGCACAGCTCCTTGCAGTTACTAAAAACTTCTTGATTGATGATTTAACAATTGGTTATAGCTTGAAGGGACCTTAGAGATCATTTAGCCCAACCTTTTTGTTTTTCTGAATGCAGAAGCTGAGACTCAGAAATATGAAGTAGCGTTAAGATATTGGGGGTTTTTCCCCCTTCTTTTGGAACAGCAAAAATCTATTCTTTGAGGTCTGACCTTCCATGCTCAGTACTGAAATCTCTCTCTCTTTTGGTTGCTGGGGCACTTTGGAAGGACCTTCTGTTTAGGCAGGTTTGGTAGAAAAGTGTTCCTGGCATCAGGGATACTTTTGCCCCCAAGCTTAATTAATTTGTTTTAACAATGTGCTTTTGCTCAAGAGGCACCTTTGGGTTGCTATTGAGTGTGTTTGTGTGGGTGTTTTAATATGGAGCATATTTTCTCAATTAAAATGATGACACGGACATGATATTGCTCAAGTTTTCTACACCTAATTCCTTAGAGCTTCAGTCTTTTGATGTTCTTGTTATTCAAGGTACATTTAAAAAAAATGATTGAAAAAAACAACTCTAAAATCTAGAAAGTCTTTAAGGCCATTCATTGTCTAGAAGGTATGTAGAATAGTAGAATGCAGAGTACACTGAGAGTCAGAAATTTTGAATTAGAGATTCCTTGTGGATGTGAAGTTTTCTCTATGTTTCTGTTTCTGGATGATATTGCATTAATTGTATTATGCTTCGAGATATTGCAGAACCTTTCAGAAGAAATTATAATTCAAAGGAGTTCAGCTTGTCCATCCACACTGGAGAGGCCAAATGGATGAAGATTGTTTATTATTCATGCTTTAGTGTACATCCAGATGGATATCTGATAGAGCTTGTCGAATAATATGCATATCTGGGATATTCAGTGAACTGGGCCCAGAGTTGAAAGGGAAAGTGCACTGGATGGCTTTTAGGAAATTGCAAAGCATTTTTAATGACCTCAAGCTTCCCATAAAACCAAAGGTCCATCTAATCAATAAGAACTTCTGACCAGTGTTTAAAACTGTTTTTGTATGGCAGTAAAATCTGCTGCCTTTGAAGAACTAAAAATGCCTATCACATTGAGAGAAATGGAAAGGCCTATGGTGTATATGACCAGGTTGCAAAATATAACCAATAAGTAACTCCAAAGACTCAAAGTTAAAGATGTTGTCAAGTAATTGTATGACA
The DNA here is from genome assembly GCF_016433145.1 of Gracilinanus agilis. NCBI lineage: Eukaryota > Metazoa > Chordata > Mammalia > Didelphimorphia > Didelphidae > Gracilinanus > Gracilinanus agilis. Next base: position 4,088 of record NW_025384955.1, read on the forward strand.
AAAACAAAAGTTGGACTTATCATAGGGGGAGAGAGAGGCATTCCAGATGGATGGCCAGAATGTCCCACTTGTACTCCCAAAATGTTAAGAAAAACTGAGAAAGTCCTTCATCATGTCAAATGGACCCTTCATAACAAGCTTCTGAGAGGCCATAACAAGAGGTATACAAAGTGGGCCAGCATGATGGTATATGATCTATATTATTCAAGGGACTTCCCTAGTCATTAAGGGCACAGATATATTTGAAGACTGTATTTAAGTAGAGATTGGAGTTCAAAAACTGGGATTAGAAACCCCAAAACATCAATAGATTTCTACAGAAGAAACTAAAATAATTCCCTGACACTATATGCAGGAAGACTTCCATGAGTCCACTATTTATTAGGTATGCAAACATCATCAGCTATCAGCAGCAAGTTTCAACATTTCAAAGGATCAGTGTTTTTCACTGTGCTAAAGTAGAAAAATATCTTGACTTAAAATCAAACTACTTCCTATATAATAATTGTATAATAATTATATGACCATGACTAATAATTGTATGACCATGGGCATTTAATATTATTTGGCAGAATGAGGGTAAAAGGGAATGCTATGTGAAAGTGCTTTCTAAATTTTTGTTTCATATACACATATAGAATCATCATCAATCAATCACAAAGATTTATTAAGTACCTACTATATGTCAAGTACCGTGCTAAATATCAGAGATACAAAATGAGGCAAAACTCAGTCCTGGCCATCAAGGAGCTTACCTTCTAATGAGGGAGACAACATGCAAACAAATACAATCAGATCTTGTCAAACTTGATATTTGATGTGTTTTGACAAGAAAAAATGTTCATGGTATTCGTCTTTTGCTTGGCACTCAACAAGCTTACTAGAACTTATTGGTGTCAGGATCTCAGGAAGCATATGCCCACTCCAGGGGAAACAAAGGATCACATCTGTTAGTTCAAGGGCTTAAAGAAAAAGCTTAACACTGAGGAGCTGCAGAAACTTCAAAGGGAGCAATAGCTCATGGTGGGGGAGTGAGGAAGAGGCAAGGAAGGGTGTCCTCACTTCATTAATCAAGGAAATGTGTGCAAAATAGGTGGAAATGCAAAACTTGGTTGAAAAACGTCATGCTAATAAAGTTTTAACAAGCATAATTGTGAATTTGTTAAATGATCAGACAGTTCCCCATTTTTGAGGAATTTTGAAATGCCAACAAAAACAAGCATCATTGGATAGGATTCTTGTGCAGCCTACACATGAAGAATCTTAAGTGGGGTTCAGTGATGATAAAGAGATAGAAAAGAGAAAGAGAAAGAGAAAGAACTCCAGAAGGGCAGTTGTCCTCAGATGATTTAGAAGGGGACTCCTTTTCCAGACAATAACATTTCTCCTCTCTCCCATCCTTAGGCTATGAAACCCTCTCAATACAGGTAAAATTAAGTTAAAATTATTTTATTTAATCTAATTATTGTTTTTATTCATGTCTATGTATTATTAATGTTTATTTAGTTAAATACAGCTTCATTAATGCATAAAATCTGGGTTTTCTGAGTGTCTGGAACAGATTAATTCAATTTACAATATTCCTTTCTGGAAAAAATTAATTTGGTACTGGACCTTTTGGCATTCAACTTGCCTTAGGGAATGAATTAATGATGAGTGCCAAGGTACCACTGTGTATATACAAAGAAAGCTCTCTCTATATATGTCTTACTCTATATATGGTATATAGGAAATAATTAACAGAAGGAAGGCATTGAAATTAGGAAGGGTTGAAAAAGGTTTCTGTAGAACATGGGATTTTAATTGGGACTTAAAGGAAACCAGGAAAGTCAAGAGTCAGAGAGGAGATGGAATATTCCAGGCATGAGAGACAATCAGACAAAATGCCTGAAACTGTGAGGTGGAGTTTCTTGTCTGTGGAAAAAGGAAGTTGTTTGTGGAAGTCGCTGAACTAAAAAGAAATGTGTCAGAAGGTGTAAGAAGACTGGAGTGGTAGGAAGGGATTAGGTTATGAAGGACTTTGAATGCCAAACAGAGCATTTTGTATTTGATTCTTGAAGCAATAGGAAGCCATTGGAATTTATTAAGTAAGGAGGCTATTAATACCATCATCATTATTTATTAAGTATATGTAGCTGCATGGTACCAGATCCCAGAAACAGAGTTCACTGAAAAGCCTGGGATTTTAGGATGCACTTGAATGATAAAAATGAGAAGCCTTTTCTCCTGGAAGGATGTTCCAGATACAGTTGAGAACCTCAGAGAAGACTTTCATGTATTCCTGGGAGATTGGAGGGGAAGGGGTTTAGACCCAGATAGTCTTGGTTATTTTTGGAAGGGTAGTCCTAAACATGATGCTAAATGGTACAACATGGTAATTATACATCATGTAGGTACTTATAAAGATTTTTTAATCTTCAGATAGTTGAAAGTCTGGAAATGAAACATCCTTGATGAAGAAAAGATCAAGTTTAGAAAGACTTACAGTCTATGGTCACCACTTGATCTGCTTCACAGATCTTGGCTTTTGGGGGAAAGGACCCTAATTTTGTGGGGGAAATTCCTATAACATCTAAGATTTTGAGAACTGATAGATTCTTCTTATGATGGAGGAAACAGTCAAGTACCTAATGTTTTTTTTTCCCCTTTTCCAGTGAATTAAGTGAAAGCTCTACTTTTTTAAAGAACTCTTCTTGAAAGAGCTTTCAACTGAAGGAGATATAGCAGAATGTACTCTTCCTATTATAGGCAGGAGGTAACAAGATGAGGTGTCCAAATGAAGCCATAGAAGCTCTACAACCTAAACCCAGGAGAGACATGTCTGGCATTTAAATGGAAGGGATATCTATGCAGTGATACAAAGTGAAGGGAGCAAAACCAGGAGAAGGTTGTACGTAGTAACAACAATTTTGTATTATGGTCAACTGTGAATAAATTAACTGTTATCATCACGACAAGGATTCAGGAAAAGTCCAAAGGACTCATGCCAAAAAAAGATATCCATCACCAAAGAAGAAATAGAGGGAGTCCAAATGCAGGTTGAACCATCGAACATTGTTCACTCTATTTCTTTAATGAATTTTTCTCTAGCATAAGCAATATGTGTATTGTTTCACAGCATGACAGAGAAATGTGTCATATGATAATATGTGTACAATCTGTATAATATCGCCTGTCTTCTTAGGGAAGGCGGGGGGGAAGAATAAGATATAGATTTTTGGGTGTGACTAATGTGAGAATTTGTTTCTCTTGGATAAGCAAATCTATTATACTTTAATATATACTTATAATAATCATATGTATTATATTTTTATATTACATGTTACATATAAAAATAAATAAGCGGTTTATTATAACATTAAGGTGTTACATATGCAGCTGCTTCACTCTTTGTGTTTTTTTAAGTAAAATGATCATCTTTATTTACATAGTATCATTATTTTATCAAGAACTATTCAAGTGACCAATTTCATCTTCTACAAAACTACAGAGCATTTAAAACTTTAACAAAAAGATGACAAGAGGGAAAACACCTACACATATAGGGAAATGAAAGAAGGGGAAAAATATACATACAACGTACAAATGGAGAAGTGGTCATGAGTGGAAGAAAATGTTTGAGTTCCCAAAACAAATCCTGAAAGTTAAGGGTCAACTTGAAGGAGCTTAGATGAGTACTCAAATTTAGGGAGGGAAATAGCTCAATATCCAAGTACTCAGGCAAGGAAATTCCAATTACAAAGCAAATGGTGACAAGAGTAAAATAAAATTATGTAAATTGACTGATTTCAAGATTTGCTCCTACAACAAGACATGTTTCTCCACAGCATTTTTTAAGTAAAAAGGTAAAAAGAAATAGGTTTATTATTATTATGCAAAGATCCAGCAATTTAGCTTAGGACAGAAAGCATAAGTGAATCAACAGAAAGCATAAACGAATATAACAAACCAGCAACAATAAAAGAGAGATGGAAAGGAAAGATACCTCACCCAATGAGGGACATTCCAATACTTGAATATTCTCAGCTGAGAAGTCCCTTTGTTTAGCATTTCAGGGTCCCATTCAGGAAAGCCCCAGGCAAAGCCTTCTTTCTATGGGTGAGACTTCAAAATCCACTTTCCAGAAGGTGGTTTTTGTTGACCTCAAAACAAAGATGACTTTTTGCCAATAGTAGTTTGCATCACTGCTTCCAGGGTCCCAGTGCCCCAGCCAAGATCCCAAGCCCCAGAAGGGTCCAGGCAAAACATGTCTCAAAATGTAATTAACAGTCAGGAAGACAACACATTCTGTGAAACAAGGGTTAATCTTACAGAAGTATGTTTATCTTCTAGACAGTCGGAGACCTTGGGAAGCTGCTGAGAGCTCTGGCCAAAGTTCAAAGCAGCCCCAGTCTCTACTGGTAAATTTGAGGCCAATGATATATAATAGGGGAGATTTACTAAAATTTTACTATAACCCTTCTTATCTCCAAAATAAAAGCAGATTAAACAGAATGCTTACTGTCTCAGGGATGAGAGAGAGGAGGGAGACAATGTGGAACTCAATTTTTAAAAAGTGAATGTTTTAAATCTTTTTACATGTAATTGGGGAAAAATAAAATATTCAAAGAAAAAAAGCAGATTGCAAATTTAATCTCCAGAATTCAATGGGGCCAATCCAAAATTGGAAGAAACATGTTCTGGAAAACTACTTATTGAAGCTGTATTTCAAAGTGGAAAGAGCAGGTATCTATTTCCAGATCCAAATTATCGGATCATTTGAGAAAGTTAATCTCTCAAAGTCTGACTTCTTTGGATGAGAGTAGTTCTGAGATAGAGTTTCCCCCAAATCAGTTAACCTTTTTTTTTTCATTTGATAGCACTTCACTCCACACAAGAAAGAATAGGGGAAGGGGAGTAGATTGGTAGAAATATACATGCATATATACATATACACATATACATACATTTTATACATACACACACGTGTATGTATTAATATGTGGGTATTTGTTTGGCACAACAAGAACTCCAGAGGGGTCTGGAGTCTATAAGGCAAGGAGTGTCAGATGGGAAGAGCTCCATTGGATAGTAAAGAGACTATTTCTTGGTACAAACCAGGAAATGACATATCTTTTGGAGGAGTTGGCAGAAGAGAAAGAAAGAAAAATTTTGTTTAAAATACCCGTGGTAGAGAATATTTTTTGCAAGCGCTAAAATGAAATCAATTGATTCAATCTACAAGACAATCTACAAAAGAAATTCTCTTTTTTCATATTTAAGCTACATGCATTAGTTCCGTTCCAGCAAAATCTTCAGTGTAGTCAAAGGATATGGACAAACTGTTTTCAAAAGAATTGCAAGCTAGCAACAGTCCTATGAAAGATTGCTTCCACTAATAACAAGAAATATTTTTGCAGATCAAAACAAGTCTGAGATTTCATTTTACATTAAGCAAATGAACAAAGATGTCAAACAATGGAAATAATCAGTGCTGGGAGGGAATCATGGAAGAATAGGCACACTGATATACTATTGATGGAGCTGTGAATTGATCTTCTCTTTTTGGAAAATAATTAGCAATTATGTGAGAAAATAACTGAAATGTTTGACCTTGTGATTCTAATGCTGGGTTTAAAGATCAAAGAAGTTAAAGACAGAAAGATCCCATAAATTCCAAAATATACACAGCAGGAATTTTAATACTAGAAAAAATGGAAAATACAATAAATACCCAAATGGAGAATCATGAAAGAAATTACAATATACATTTTTTTCTATCTCTAAAACCATGTGAAACCCAAAGGAATTAAAATTTATAACAAGATGCAATAACAATAGTTTTTATTTATAATATTATTATTTAACATCAAATAAAAAAGAGCATCAGCAAAACAATATTCATTTGCACAAATTTATTTAAATTTTTTCTGAAGATATCTACTTTTGTATAACCTACTCATACAAGAAATACATATGAAAGGGAACAAGGTGATGTTGAGAGTTGATTCCATTTTGAAATTAAATCACATCCAAGACAATGTCAGACTCGTGATGAAAAATGTTC
>NW_025384956.1:0-8436 GCF_016433145.1 Gracilinanus agilis
TGTGTGTACACGTACATACATACATTATATATATATACATATATATATAATGATATGAATGAAAATTTATATATATATATATATATCTTTCCTTTATAAATTTTCCTTCATATCATTTGTTTATTGATCCTATTTATAATTAATTTATTTTGTCCCATAATTATTTTCGTCCTATAACTATTTAAGTCATGGTTCTTAGTCTTTGATATTGGTTCACAGTTCAACTAACCTGTAATCGATTAAGCTTAAAAATTCCATCTTTTCTTGAATAAAAAAATTTTGCTAACCTTGGGGAATATGTGATAAAAAAAAAAGAGCTTTATTTAACATCTTGACTTCACCAAGTTATCCTTCAAAAAGGTCCTTTTTGTTGTCCAAATGTCTAGGCCACTATCTCCCACCTGAACTCAATAAAGAGAAGGTTTGTAATCGCATGATAAAAGCATGGATGGAATGTGTGTCATTGCTAGTCCCCAATAACAAACTTCCAATCAATTATGTTGTTTCCTGCTTCTCAGCAGTAGGTTATACTTGGTTTATATCCAGCTTCTTTGCCTTCAAGAATATCATATTCTAAACCCTGTGCTTCTTTAGTATGAAAGACATTAAAATTCTATGATCTTGATGCTGACTTATGATATTTAAATTCTTTCTAGCTATTTACAAAATTTTCTCCTTGACCTGGACCTTTGAGATATGACTATAATATTTCTGGGAGTTTTTACTTTAGAATTTCTTTTTGGAGATGATTGGAGGATTCTTTTGATTTCTGTTTTACCTTCTGCATCTAAAATATCAAGAGAGGTTACACTTGATAATTTCTTGAAATAGGAGGTCAAAAATTTTTTGTTTTGATAATGGCTTTCAGGTATTTCAATAACTGTTAAATTATCTCTCTTTGATCTAGTTTCCAAGTCAGTTGTTTTTTTAAATAGATATTTCCCATTTATTCTATATATTTTTCATTTTTAACTCTGATTTATTGTCTTTTGGTGACTCAAAGTCATTAACTGCAACTTGTCCAATTCTAATTTTTAAGGAATTACTTTCTTTACAAAAACTTATTAATGATTGGCCTCTTTTCTGGGCTAATTCTACTTTTTGAGAAGTTCCATTTGTACTTTCATTTTCCATTCTACTTTTATAAGAGTTTTTATTGTTCAGTTAATGTTTGTCCCTTTTATAATCAACCAAATTCTCTCTTTTTTAAGATGATATTTATTTCTAAGATGATATTTTAGTGCCTCATAACAAGCTGTTAATTCTGAATGTTTTTGTCCTAAAAGGGCTTACATTTTAATAGAGGGAGTATACCATATTCACAGATGAGTACATTCAGATATCCAGAAAATAAATTTACAATGAATTGGTGGAGAAAATTTACTAATAATTTTGAGATCAAGAAAAGCCTCTTGAGCAACACTTTACAAGTTTAACCTTGAAGAGATTGAGGTGGTAAATAGTCTTATATAAGTCATATTATGGGTGGAGCCAAAATAATTGAAAAGCCACAGGGACCCATTTGATTTCTACTAAATTACCCTTAAAAAAAGCAATAATATAGTTCCTCACAATGATTTCCAGAGCATCATAAATCACTAAAAGACAAGGTGAAGTAATTCATTGGTCCCAAACAACATAGAAGGCCAGCACTAGAGATCTAATGGGCCAGGTTACAGATGGAGCCTAGTGTACCAGGGTAGACCCCATTGAGGCAGCTGGTCTTGGGTCCAACTTACACAGTAGCCAAGGCTTCTGGAACTCTCAGCCACACAGAGGGTAATGGGGCTTGGATAACGGCTCAGAAGGAGCTGATGGAGGTCCCATTGCTGATTCTGAGTGCAAGACTCTTGTCATATTACCCATATGCAGATCAGGTCACAGTACAGGGGAGCAGTCAAAGGGTGAGGAAGAACACCCTTTGCACACACCAGCACTTGCAGCTACAAGGGAGAAGGAGATCCTGGTCATAGTTCCAAAGGTCAAAAGAGTGTTTGAGACTACTCAGAGACCAGAGAACAGGCTAGAAGAGTATTTAACATACCTCTTGTTTTATCATACTATGTTTGGAAAACTGAAAGCAGTTAGCTCCCCAGGGCAAACTCTGCTTTAAGCTGCATAAAGACACTGAAGCTTGGAAGAGTGCTTCCTTTATCAAATTTATATAATGTATCTTTAATATTTTTTTTAATTTTTTTAACTAAAACAAAAGAAAGAGATGGGAAAATGAGCAAACAGTAATAACAAAAAAGAAATTCAAAGTAGTTATTTTAGTGACAAGGTAGAGTCACTCAGAAGACAACAAAGTCATTACTGCTACATCCAAAGCCTCCAAGAAAAATATTCATTACCAGAGGACCAAATAGAACCAGAGGACAAAATAGAAATTGAAAGAATCCACTGATCACCTGCTAAAAGGGTTCCAAAAAGGATAACTCTGAGGAATATTAAAGTTAAATTACAAAAATCCCAGGCCAAGGAGGAAATATTGCAAGAAACCAAAGGAAACAATACAAATATGGTGGATTAATGGTCCGGATAACAAAGAGTTAACAATTTCTACATTAAAGGAACAGAAAGCCATGAAAGCAAATGATCTAGAGCATCAACTAAGAATGACTTATGCAGCAAAACTGAACAAAATATTTCAGGAGAAAAAATAAGTATTCATTAAAAATGAATCACTTTTAAACATTCCAGATGAAAAGACCAGAGTTGAATGAAAAATTTTATTCTCAAGTATAAGACTCAAGAGACTCACAAAAAGGTAAACATGAAAGAGAATCAAACGACATTCAATAAAGTGAAATTGCACATATCCTTTCCTAGGAAGGTGATTCTTATAACACCAAAGAACTTTGTCAATATAAAGGGAAGTCAGAAGTAATATATACAGACAGAGGGCAAGGGTATGAATTAAATATGATGGGATGATATTAAAATGAAATTACATAAGTCGTGATAAGGAATTATTTGGTAAAAGGGAGAGAAAAAATAGAACAGGGAAAATTATTGCACATTAAAGAGGTAAGAAATAACCTTCAGAGTGGAGAAGAAAATGGGGAGGTGAAGAGGAGAACATATGAACCTTACTCTCATCAGAATTGGCTCAGTGAAGGAATAACATACACAATGAATGGGTTATTGAAATATATCTTACCATATAGGAAAATAGGAGGGGAAGGGAATGACAGGATTACAGGGCTGATAGAAAAGAGGACAAATTGGGGTTGGTAGAGGTCAGAAATTAAGCAGGGGTGAATAGGTTGGAAAATGAAACACAGTAATCATAATGATGTAATTTTTTTGCAAGTCTCTATTAAAGTTCTCACTTTTCAAATAAATAGAAAAATGAATGGAATATATAAGAATACAAGTTATTGACAACTTCTGAGTGCAGAATCAAGATGGCAGAATAAACCAGAGCAGTTCCAGAGTCTTCATGAGAATTTTCTTCAACCAATACTTAAATATTGCCAGAAAATGATACAGGAATGAAAGAACCATGAAGGATAACATAAAGAGGCAGGAAAATCATTATAAAGAGGGGAGGATAAGAATGGTGATAGGCAATGCTTAAACTTAACTTTCATTATAACTGGCTCAGAGAAGAAAAAACAAGTATACTCAGTGGGGTATAGAAGTCTATCTTGCCCTACAGAGAAGTAGAAGGAGAATAAGACAACGGAAGGAGGAGCATGACAAAAAGCAAAATACTAGTGAGGAGAAATAGAGTGATGGAGGGTAATAACAGTCATCATAACTCTGAATGTGAATGGGATGAATTCACCCATAAAACAGAAGGAGATAGCAGAGTGGATTAAAAACCAGAATCCTGCTAGATATTGATTAAAAGTAACACATTTGAGGCAGGGTGACACAATCACAATCACATACAGATTAAAAGGCTGGAGTAGAATTTATTTTTCATCATCTAAAGTCAGCAGCAGGAATTAGAAACAGAAACTCCATTTAAAATCACTCTGGACAATATAACATTTAGGAATCTATCTGTCAAGCCAAACATAGGAATTACAAAAACACAACTACAAAACACGTTTTACACAAATAAGACTGGACCTAAATAATTGGAAAAAACATGGGTAGCATGAGACAATATAATAAAAAAGACAATCCTACTCAAATTAATTTACTTATTCAGTGTCATACCTATCAAACTACCAAACATTTTTTATAGAATTAGAAAAAATTATAATAAAGTTCAACTGGAAGAACTGGAAGAACAAAAGATCAAGAATATCGAGGGAAATAATGAAAAAAAAAAGAAAGAAAAAGGCCTAGTAGTACCAGATCTTAAACTTAATATATAGCAGTGGTCAACAAAACAATATGGTACTGGCTAAGAGACAGAAGGGTGAATCAGTGGAATATATTCAGGGTAAATGAACTCTGCAATCTAGTGTTCAATAAACTCAAAGATTCTAGCTTTTGGGACAAGAACTCACTATTTGACAAAAACTGCTAAGAAAATTAGAAAAAAAAGTATGGGGAAAATCAGGTTTAGATCAACATCTCCCACCTTATACCAAGGTAAATTCAAAATAGGTAAATGACATATATATAAAGAGTGAAATAATGAAAAAAATTATGTGAACATAAGATAGTACTCCTGTCAGGTCTGTGCCCCCTCCTCAAGCCATACATCTCCAGTTATTGCCAAAGCTGAATGTATTGATCCTGACCTGCTTTTACTGCTAGTTTAAGACATTTGGAATATTTTTTAAAGGCAAAATGGATTGTGACCTATTTTTTTTCTTCCCTTTTTTCCTTGCATCTATTTTTTACCTTGATTTTTTTCTTCTCTTTCCTTCTTATAGTCATCCTTATCTTCATCACATTTCCTCTTCTCTTTCTAATTCTTTACATGAAAAGAAATATCACCCCCTCAAGAAATTTCAAATGTTTTCAGTGATTAATAATGAGTAAGAGAAGAGAAGATGGTACTTACAAGAAAAATCATTGTTTAGAGGAGCAGAAGAAAAGCAAAGCTACCCATAATCTCCTAATATCTAGAAATCCAAAGTCTAAAAAAGGGATTTCATAGGTTCCCAATTTAGAGTTCATGTGTTATCTAGCCCAACACTCTCATTTTATAGGTGACAAGTAGAAGTTAATTAATAATGAAATTATGAATAATGAATAAGTAAAAGAAAAGATAAGCATAGAAACATTATAGTTATATGAATGTGAATAACATTGGAATGTTAGAGTAATCCTCAAATGAAATATATTCACACACATACAACATGGAAAAAAATAAAAGAATGAATGAAAATTAGCATTAAGCACAAAAATGCAATTATAGTCAAAATAGATAAATTGAAAAACAAAAACATATTACCTCTAAAGAATAGCACTAAAAGCTATTTCCTAGAAGAAAATAACAAAATTGATAATCCTTTAGCTAACCTAATTTTAAAATGAATATCAAATGAATAAAATGTGAATCAACAAGGGAAATAATACAGGGAAGATTGTGATATAATATGGTATATTCAGTAAATTGCCAATAAAACTGATATTTTAAAGAAGTAAAGGATTATATACTGAGATGAAATATTCAAATCATCAGAAAATTTTAAAGGGAATAATTTCATGAAATAAAATTAAATTTTGTATAAAGAAACGACTAAAACAAACCCTTCTGATCCATATTTATAGAAATATTCTAAGAAAATTAACATCTCTACTATTAGACAAGTGGAAAAGAAAATAATCCAAAAACCAAAATAGGAAGCATTCTACTAACTCTTTTTATAAGATTTTTCACCCAAATTACAGAAAGATAATGTCAATATAGACCAATATATTAATAAATATTGTTTTAAATATTTAAAATAAAATCCTGACAAAAATACAATAGCCATATATTCAATAATCATTCATTATATATTGAATGTATACTAAAAAGGGAAGAATGGTTCAATATTTGGAAAACAACTGACAATCATGTTTGAACAAAGATAGTTTCTAAACAATATGATTTTATCAATCAATACAGAAAAGCTGCTTGATAAAATACAAAATATATTTTGGCTAAAAATTTCATAATTCATAGATAGTAAAGGATAAAGGAGTTATTTTAATGTGATAAAGTTTGTATACCTACAACTAGAATACAATGTGTGTACAATGAGAAAATAACTAGGAGCTTTTCCCAAAAATTCAGAAGTAAGACAAAGATTCATTCTTTCCCTCAGTTTCTTGACATAATTAGATTAATAATTAATAATAAAAATATAACTGATAATATAATTTTTACATAGAATGAGCAAAGAAATTAAATGATATGAAAAATGGCTTCTGTTCAGTTTTGTAGCAGGAAACAAAAGACTACCCCACACAAAAAAAGAAAACAGCATTTCTAAATAGTAAAAAACAAGCAAAAAAAAATCAGAGAAGGCAATAATGGAAAAAGGAATTTCCCAATCTACAGTGATTCAAAGTTCATAAAATTTATAATAATTATTAAAACAATGCACACTGAAGACATTAAGATAAAATTTCAAAATGGACCTTAAAGAAGTACAGAAAGATTTAAATAAGTGACTGAGTCATGGCAATATAATTAAAACAATAATGGTATATAAATTGATTTGAAGCTTGAATTTATGCTAATTAAATTACCAACAATATAATAACAAAATCAATTTGGAGATACAAATATCTAGTATCTCAAGGCAATCAATATAAATGAAGAAATGAAGAGGAAGTATCAATTATAGACTTCAAATTATGCTATTATTTCAGATTTATCAAAACTATTTTGTACACTTTAAGAATAGAAAAATAAATCAGAAGAATCCAGAATAAGCAGAAGAAGAAACAAATGAACTCCATTATCTACTATTTGATAAAAACCAAGAATACAATTTATTTAAGAAAAAAGTGCCCATTAGAGCATATTTTTTAACAATTACAGAAGCAGTCAAAAATAGGTTTAAATCAAGCTAATATCACACTATAATAAAATAAGAACTTTGTTACTAGAATATTAGAGAAATATGAAAAAAAAGAATTAGAAAAGAGTCAGACTAATGCCTTTGGTGGCTTTGTCTAGGAGGTGAATTCTTAAGCAGATAATGTTTAAAAGTAATCAGAAAAGATAAAATAAATTATTTTTGTGAATAAAATTCAAAAGTTTTAGTAGATACACAGAAATGTTATAAATAGAAGAAGAGAATTGGTTGATTAAGGAAACCCCTTTGCATGACAAATCTGTAATATCCAAGGTATTTAAAGACCTCACAAATAGATAAATCAAAAAGCCATTCTCTAATAATAAGTGAACAAAGAATATAAAATTATCAGAGCATTACAAGCCATAAAAAGCATATAAAATTGCTCAAAATTAATAATAACAAGATAAATGCAAATCAAAACAAATCTGAGATTTGAAGACACAACTAGCAAACTGACAAAGCACATAAAAAGAATACATAGCATTGGAAAGACTATAGAAGGATAAACATAAAAATTTACTTTTAATGGTAATATTGATTGCTTCTAGCAAATTGGAATTATATTAAGAATGAAAGTAAAATTTATATCATTTGACCCAGGCAAGTAAATCCTAGTGAAATACTACAAAGACCTCAAAGATGAAAAGAAAGACTCCACATTCACATATGCAGAGACACTACTTAAAATAGTAGAGATACAAAAATAAAGTGGGTATTTAAAGAATAATTAATAAATGCATAATGGTACATGAATATGATGAAATATTACAGTGTGACTATTGTGCAAATATGAGTATCAATTCTACAAAACCTGGGAAGACTTGAATGGTCTAATACAAAGTCAGATGTCTATTTTTTTTAAAGATTATATACAATGGGTATAAAAAAGTCAATGAAGAATATAACAGCAAAAATTAATTGAAATTGCATGGTATGAAAATATCCTAACAGTCCCAAAGAGATGACCTAAAGGGGTAAAAGACCTACTTGCATAAAATCTTTATAGCATTTTTTTTTGTGGTAGCAAAGAACTAGAAACTGAAGTGATGTCCATCAACTGGATTATGGCTGAACAAGTTGGGCCATGTGTCTGTGTGTGAAGGAAATTATTTAGGTGATGTTGATCCCTAGTACAGAATCTAGCTCTGGCATGTCCCAGTGAGCATCAACATGCAACTCCATGGAATCTCCCAGAGTTAGTGTGGTTTAAAAGACAATCACAGAAGCAGGAAAAAGAGAGCTCACTTTATTTCTGCTCTTAAGCAGACTGACTCCCTGGGATGATGCTTGGGAAGTAGGAATGCCATGGAGTGCCTCATGGAGGTGATCACATTGGCTGAAATTTGTGACCTGATCTTAGCTTAAATTAATAAAGCTGAAAACTCTCTCTCTCTCCCTCTCTCTCTCTCTCTCTCTCTCTCTCTCTCTCTCTTTCTCTCTCTCTCTCTCTCTC
>NW_025384957.1:0-2373 GCF_016433145.1 Gracilinanus agilis
CAGTTTCCTCATCTGTAAAATGAGGGGGAGACGGATGTGGCAAACCACTGCAGTATCTCTGCCCAGAAAACCTCAAATGAGGTCACAAAACATCAGACAATTGAACAACAAAAGGAGTTCCAAAAGGAGGGAGAGCATTCCAGGTAGGAGGGATACAGATGGGAAATGGGGAACAGTAAGTAAATGAATTCAGCTGGAATGTAAAAGGTTGGAGGGGAGTCACTTAAAATAAACGTGGGGCCTTGGCTTGGATGGATTCAGACTGCGAAGGCTCAAACAGAGAAGGGTGTATTTTGTCCCAGAGGCCCCTGAACTTTGGGCTGTAAAGCCCCAGTTTAGTTCTCAGGTTCTGAAGCCCGAGGCCAACCCTGGGCCAAGCCGCCGGCCCCACAGGCTCCGTCTGCGCCCGTTACTGCTGGGTGCCGCCCCCCCCCCTTCCTTGCCCCCCAGGGCCTCGCTCACCCACAGGCAGTGTTTGGCTTCCACAGGCACAGGTTTCCCTTGACCCATGCTTTCCGTGAGCCAGTTGATATCCAACAGCAGAGGCTTCTGCAGGCTCTGGGAGGCCCCCAAAATGCGGTCCAGGTAGTCGGATGCTTCTTCCCCAGAGACGGCCTCCATCACCACATGGGTCACTTGTGGGCTGGGTTCACAGAGGACAAGGCGGAGGGGGCAGTCAGAAGGGGAGAGGTTCCCCGGCCGAAGCCCGAGCTCCCTCACCTTTGGTTCCCCCATCCTCCCCGCCAGATGTTCGGAGGCTGCTGGGCCGCGACCGCAGCAGTAATTCACCAGGGGGATCCCCTTCCTGGTCAGCCCCGGCGCTGCCCGCCCTCCTCCCCCCACATCCTCTTGGGCTGTTTTTGTGCTGGGTTATCTAACCTACAGGAAAACCTCCCTCGAAGGAAGCCTTTCAGCCCCAGGTGCCGCCCGGCGTGATTCTGCCTCAGCCCGACGTGCGGACCAGATCAAAGGCGTCTGCGGGCCTTTTCCCACGCTCGGGGGATGAGGTTAATCAGAGGCACCTGAGGCAGTGGTTCAGGCAGTGCCCTTTCCCTCGGTACCCCTGCTCTCTCCGGGCTTCCCGGCCATCACCTGTAAACCTCGTCCACGCGGAAGCCCTTGGCCCGGGCCAGCTCGGTGAGGAAAGCCCGGCGGATCCGGCCCATACGCCGCTCCACCAGGTAGATGGTGAGCTCTGGGAAGCGGGGCAGGGGTGGGATGGGGGCTGCGGCTCCCCCGACCCCCGTCCCAGAGCTTGGGCCCCGCCTTTTCTTGAGGGGCACCGAGGCCATGCCGGGGGCGGGGGAGAGAGAAGAAAAGCCGGCGCGGACCAGACAGCCGGGAAAGGAGCGGAGGAAGCTGGTTCCGGAAAAGCCTGGGCAGCTGCCCTTATGCAAATGAGGCCCCGAGAGGCTCCGCCCCCTGCGGACGCCGGTGCCTGAGAGGGCGGCGAGGCCAAGTCCTGGGCTCCACCTCCATGTAGATATCACTCCCTAGACTCCGCCCCGCCGCTGCAGACTGGGGTAAGCTAGCAAGAGACCAGGGCTTAGAGAGTGTGAAGTCACTTTACGGAAGTTGGGGGGCGCCCTCCCTCCCCTCCCAGTGCCCCCCAGTGCATTCCGGTCTAATCTCAACCCCCAGATCCAGGAACCAGGATGGCTCCTTTCTTCGCCCCTAGTGGACCGCGGGACCCAAGCCAGGGTTTAGGGGCAGGGGTAGAACCACATGGGGCGGTTTGGTGGCACCCACAGCGCCAGGCCTGGGAGTTGGGAGGACCTGAGTTCAAATTCGACCTCAAATCCTTCCTAGTTGTGTGATTCTGGGCAAGTCATTTAACCCCGATTGTCTTGCCCTTGCATTCTAAGACAGAAAGTAAAGGGTTTTAGAAAAACCAAAACCAATAATGAAATTGTTCCTGCAAAGTTTACAAAGTGCTTTCTGTCGGTTATTTAGTTTTCTTCAAGGTTCAGTTCCAAGAGCACCTGTTTTTAGGTACCCCCGAGCTGCTAGTATCCTTCCTCTAAAGTCACCAGCTACCTATTGAGATAGCACCGGGGGCTCAGTTTCCTCCTCTGTGAAATGAGGGAGTTGTCCCTAGTCACCCTGATCAGGCTCTGAATCCATCCCACACAGACAGGTAGGTAGATTGTATGCTTCTTGGGAATAGGAATTTTTTTCACCTTTGCTTAAGTTGATAGGCTGGTCCTAATTAGTGAGAAAAAAAAAAAAGAATTCTGTGATGTGTGTGATCCGTTATTCCAATGGATGCTGCATATTTTGATGGTCTGGTAAATATTTAGCCCTCCTTCCCCCCCACCCCCCCACCGGGAGTATGAATGGGCTGAGGAATGAATGCAGAACATATTTTAAAGT
>NW_025384958.1:0-5868 GCF_016433145.1 Gracilinanus agilis
CCCTCTCTCCCTCTCCCTCTCTCCCGCTTTCTCCCCTGTCTCCATCCTCTCTCCATGACCATCACTTATCACTCTGATTCCCAAACTGTCCCCCCCCCCCAAAAGCGTCCTCCCTGGTAGCAAATGCTCTTGGGTCACAGGACAAGTCCCGCACCCCTTACACAGCAGTCACACATCTTATCTTGTGTTCTACTCATGTATCAGCTCTGGGGCTTCTCATCCTCACCCCCAATCCTCCCAGCTGATAGAACGTGAACTCCTTGAGGGTGGGCACTGTTTCCTCACCCCCGCACCTAGCACAGGAAGGCAGTTCAGTGTTCTTGAGCATCTCTCACGGTTAGGCAGTGTTTCTTTATTCATCTGCAACTTGCATCTTCCAGCCTTTGTTCTACCCTTTGGCCATGCCTAACAGGTCAGGCTCTCTTCCTGGTAACTAACCCTCTTTCCAGTAGTGGGCATAATTTGAACCAAGGTCTGGGTTCCAGTCCTGCCTCGGCCACTTACTAGCCTGAATAAGCAGTTGAAGACAGTGAACCTCTGGCTGTGGAGTCTTCTCTCCTTCAGGCTTCTCTGCTGAGCGCCAGAGCTGGCTCTCTCCCTTATCCTCTTCCTGCCTGCTTGCTCGCTTCTCTTCATTCCTCCATCTCTTTCTTTGTCCCTCTGGGAGCCAGTTGATTTAGAAGCGACTCTGTCCCCAGGCTTAGGCAGTCTGCATCATCCCGGCTTTCTCCAAAGGTCACTGTCATATATACTAATGCTCACAGGATGGGAGGCCCCCCCCTCGCCTCCCCCATCTCCTACAGAGCTTTGGGATTTTTCCAAAACACTTCCAAATTCTAATTCTTATCTAATGATGAGAATATCTATATAAGAATCTAAATATAAGAAAATCCATTTCTTCTCATGCTGGGCTGGACTGTGATTGCAGGAGTTCAGGGAGCTCCTGGTGTGGAAATCCCCTCCACCAATGCAGATCATCTCAGATTTACAATTTTAGTGAACTGAACAGGTCACGCAGGTTAAAGGATTTTGTCTGGATCACATGGCCTGAAGGGGCGACAACAGAACTTGAACTCGGGTTTTCCTGGCTCCAAAGCCTTCCCTAAAAAACACACCACCTGGATGTTTCTTCTATTAAGTCTGTTCTTTATGGTAGTGGACAAGAAGCAAGCCAGGGCAGAGGAAGTCTGGGGTTCTCAAGTCCCACCTAGGACCGCACCTGGCTTCTTATTGCCAGAGCTCTCACTCCCAGAGGTCCAGGTAGCAATCTACATTGGAGAGCAGGGTCCAATCCGCTTTGGTGGGGGGGCGTTTCCTCACTGGGGCTCATTCCCTTTCCTCACAAAATCACAGATTTGGAGCCTCTCCCACCCTGAGCCTGGGAGACAGCCGGAGTTGGCATGGAAAGCCTTATTTCATAGAAGACAAATGCAAGGTTCCTAGAGATTGAAACTTGCCCAGGGTTCCAGAGGACTAGAATTCAGACCTTCGGACCCCCGACCTCGCTCACTCCCCTGTCCTGGACCTCACCTTGAGCCTGGTTGGTCCCTTCTCCAGCTGCTTAAGAAGCCGCCCAATTCCATTTCTGCCTGGAAGGGCCATGAAAGAAAACAGAACAGCCCCTTAAAGAGGATATTAGAAAGCCCCAGAGCTCTGCTCA
Organism: Gracilinanus agilis; assembly: GCF_016433145.1. Taxonomy (NCBI): domain Eukaryota; kingdom Metazoa; phylum Chordata; class Mammalia; order Didelphimorphia; family Didelphidae; genus Gracilinanus; species Gracilinanus agilis. The sequence continues at coordinate 1,661 of NW_025384958.1, forward strand.
CATGAATTTTATTTCTACAAGAAGTCCATCAAAGAAGCCTGGCCATGTTCCCACCCTCTCCGTGGGCCCCACTCGTTTTCCAGTCCAGACTCCACTAAGGATTTTATAAATACCGTCACCTTGTAACGGCCAATTTCAGATCTCTTCAACAGAGAACCACATTGTACATTAATGACTTTGTGCCTCTGTCAATAAGAATTTTTCAAATCCTCCCCGTGTTCTGGGGAGGGTGTTTTAGAATGGTATGTTTCAGAAGGAGGTTTTAAAACAGGGAGGCCTGTGTCCGAGGAAGGCTGAGCTTGGGTGGGCCGAGAGACCGTTTATTTGGAGATCCATTTATTCTCTCTGAGATTCTGATCATGGTTAATAGATGCTGTCATCCCAAAGCTCCAGAATCGCCAAGCAACATGGAATGGAAGGCTTTCAAAATAGAGAAAAGGGGAAGAGAACAAATCCTTTGGAAAACAGGACGAGACCCAAATGGCTCGGCCCCATCATCCTAACTGCCCATCTGCCCCAAGGATGCTGTCAGTGAGGCCAAGGAAGGCAAGCCGACAGCCCAAGACCTTCACTTACAGAAAGCCCATTCTTTGATCCATCTGGGAACAGTCCGTAGAACATTAAATAGAAAAGACAAGAGGATAACTTGTCTCTCAACTGTGTCTGGCTAGATTCCATGGAACTAGACGAGAATAAGAGAATATAATCTCCTGACTCCAGGTCAGTGCTCTCGCAAGATGAAAAGTAGCAGTTTTATTGATGAAACTTCTTTCTCCCCAGGGGAATGCTGGTAAATGTTTAACAGCCAGATCTCTAAAAATGCACAACACTAAAATGTAATTTCTTGTGCGTTGGCTATGGGAGGGGGGGTGGGAGGAGGAGAAGGAAAGAATATGAATCATGTAGCCATGGACATTTTTCATAATTAATCAATAAAATAAAAATAAATTAAAAATGTAATTTCTGCTATTAATATTTTCTCAAGTCTGGGCAATCAATAAAACTCGAAGTCACATTCTGCTTGTGGATTTCTGAAGTGTAAATAAATGCTGGCACTGAAAAGTGAGCCAGTATGAGCTGGTTCAAGCTTACACCTGTGTCTTCCCTGAACCACATTTTGAATCTCTGAACCACTTCTCCAGACTCCCACTTCTATGGATGGGGGAGTCCCCAGTGGGCAACTGATTATTTCTTCCCTCAAGATTCTAAGGATAACCCTCAAAAATTGCATGAGTGTTACTCATGAGCCCCCATCTGAGGTGCTCCCCATTGACTAGCAGCCAGCTAAACTTAGTTTTAGAAAGAGGTATTTACTGAGATGGTTTAGTAAGAAAGTAAGTGTAAGTATACCATCCTCAAAGTCTGTGGTATGTTCTCCCTTTGTGCACACAAAGTCTCTGTGGAAAAGAGCTTAGATTTAGAGAACACATGTGACAAAACTTTTCATTCACCTGCATTTTCAGACATAGTCATTGCGGGACAAGAAAAACCAAAGAAAGAAGTTCCATCAATAGAATTGCTACTTTTTCTCTTGCCAGAGCCCTGGACCTGGAGCCAGGAAATTATATTCTCTTATTCTCATCTATTCCATGGAATTTAGATAGACACAGTTGAGGGACAAGTTAGTCTCTTCTTTGCTATTTAATGTTCTACGGACTATACACAGAATGATCAAAGAGGGCTTTCTGTAAATGAATGTCTTGGGATCTCGGCTTGCCTTCCTTAGCTTCCCTGACAGCATGCTTGGGATAACAACAGGGGCAGATGGGATGATGGGACTGATATATATATATGTATCTCATCCTGCTTTTGTCCTCTTGTGGAGAACTCTCTGAAGTTCCTCTTGAGGAGATAAAGCTCTTTGCTGAGTTCCAAGGGTCAATGCCACTCTAAAGGTCAAACTCTACCCCAAAGAGATATCTCATGCTCCCTGAAGTTGCCTTCATTGCCTTTCTTTTAGCTGCCAACTGGCCACCTTGTTTGTTACTGGTTAAGTCTCTTAGAAGGTCAAAGGGGAATTGCAGCATTCCTCTGGGCTCCCCTATTGCTACCCCTCCGGTTACAGGCACAAGCCTCTGGGTCCTCGAAGACTCCCAAAGCTTAATTCTCAAAGATGATAAGATGGCTCTTGCTAGAACCTTAGTTTCATAAATATATATCTATATATCTATGCAACTATCTCTATCTATCTATCTATCTATCTATCTGTCTGTCTGTCTGTCTGTCTGTCTGTCTGTCTGTCTGTCTGTCTATCTATCTATCTATCTATCTATCTATCTGTCTGTCTGTCTGTCTATCTATCTATCTATCTACCTGTCTATCTATCTATCTATCTATTTATCATCTATCTATCTATCTACCTGTCTATCTATCTATCTATCTATCTGTCTGTCTGTCTGTCTGTCTGTCTGTCTGTCTGTCTATCTATCTATCTATCTATCTGTCTGTCTGTCTGTCTATCTATCTATCTATCTATCATCTATCTATCTATCTACCTGTCTATCTATCTATCTGTCTGTCTGTCTGTCTGTCTGTCTATCTATCTATCTATCTATCTATCTGTCTGTCTGTCTGTCTATCTATCTATCTATAATCTATCTATCTATCTACCTGTCTATCTATCTATCTATCTATCTATCTATCTATCTATCTATCTATCTATTTTTATCTATATCTTTAACTAAATCTCTATATATCTGTCTTTCAAGCTATCCTAATCTATGCAGTCATTTGATTTCATCCAGTGGCTCAAAGCACTTCTTTCTTTTCAAATTGATTAACTGGGTTGCTCAAAATGAGCTTCTACCTTTGACTGCTTGAGTGATCGATTCGATAGAGGTGTCTGGGAATTGTTCAGACTCAGTTCGCACCTCTGAATGACTGTGAGAGCCTATAAAGTAAGAGGTATCCTCATCTCATGGAAGATCAGGGCTTTAAGAACCACTCTCGTTACCTGAATTGGGGTCGGAGGCACGGTGCCTGGCACATAGTAGGGGATTAATAAAAGTGGGTCGGAGCTTTGATAGACTGAGCGACTGTGTTCAGTGCAGTGACTATTCCCTATCCCAGAGGACTGAAGATGGAGGAAGCTTCCCCAGAGCTGACAGAGCGGATGCACTCAGGATACAGAACAAAACCTGCATTTTCAGACATAGTCAGTGAGGGACCAGAAAAACCAACTTTTCCCTTTTCTTTTTTCCTTGTCAACGTAGAAGGACACAAAGTAATAATAAGATTGTCCCTCCCCTCAAAAGAAGGAAGTACATTTTAAAAAGAGGCTTTTAAACATTTTTAATGGTAGAAGAGAACAGAAGGAAGGCAAGACAGAAACCCAAAAAAGCCAGACAGCTTTGAAAGTTACATATTGAACTGATCACAGACTTAAAAGGAAAGGCAAGCTGTCTAAGATCAATGCTTGCGGTTTCACCAACGATCTTCCTTTTCTGTCCAGCCTGCATTGCACCTAGGGCAAGTCTGTTAGCCTAGGTCAGCCTCTGTTTCCTCATCTGTCAAATGGGGTAATAATAGCTCCTACTTACTTGGCAGGGTAATTGTGAGGCTTAGCTAAGATTGCATATGTAAGGCACTTTGCAAACCTTAAAGAGGTACATAGATGGAAGCAGTGATTGTGATGATTACCAACATCATCATTGAAAATCCTTTGCAAGTTGGCTCCAGCCTCCCTTTCTAGACCTCTGTTATATTTTACCCCTCTAATATTTCATATTATTGGCTCATTGTTCCATTAAAATTGGTTTACATATTACTCTCTGAACTCTACAAACTGTCTTCTAGCTCCGTGCATTTGCACTGGTTAGAAGTACATTCTTTCGCCCCTCTCTTAATGCTCTTGAGCTTCAGTTTTTCCCTCTGCAGAATCAAAATAATAATAATAATAATAATAATAATAATAATAATAATAATAATAATAATAATAGTGCTTACCTTACTGAGTTGTAAGGATCAAAGAAGATAATGTATGTGATAGACTTTGTAAATATTAGAGCAAATGGAAATATCTGCTGTCATGAGCCTTGTTTTCTTTACTGCTGGAGATTTACACCCTTCGTGAATTACTGCAACCAAAAAATCAGCACCCTTTCAGGCCAGCTGCTGAATTAGCCAGGCGGGTCCTCAGGCATCAGTATATATACTTTGTCACTGGATCCATCAAAATTGTTCCAGTGGGGCAGACGCTATCAGAAGGC
>NW_025384959.1:0-4223 GCF_016433145.1 Gracilinanus agilis
GAGAGGGAGAGAGCGAGGGAAGGGGAAATGAAGGAAAGAGAGAAAAAAGAAAAAGCAATGTTCTTTTAGCCTTTGGTTATATCCCATTTGTTTCTATGTATATATTTAGACATATATGCTGAATCAAAGGTTAAACTGAATAGTTTCTGGGTTACATTTGTGACTCTCTTCTCCATACATATTAAAAAGCTTGTGTTGATGTTAATCTCTTGGTGAATATATGCATCATATGTTTGGAAATATTAGGTGCAAGTATCTTCTATAAAGGTGAGCTGAAATAATTTGCTATTAGAAATGAATTTAATAAGCTTCTTTTTACACTAGGATATACTTGTATTAAACAGAATGGCAGGGTGCCTAAGTTAAATTGCTCCTATTACTAATGATGACATGAAAATGGGCATTTATTAATCACATTTTGAAAAAGAAATTGGTATCTTTTTTTAAATGAAATTCAGCCTAAATTTAAATCATTTTGTTTTAGGGATAAATTATAAAACTTAAAAGCCTTGTTGAGCAAGGAGCTTTCAAAATTTATATTTCCAGCAAGGGAAGTGTTAACATCATGTGATGTAACATAGGATGAAAAAATACATGCAAAGGTTATGAATAAATGTATACTGACAATGAAATTGATGCTATATTATAGGAATGCAGAGAAAGTACAAGGGATTTTTCAAAATCTTAATTTGAATGAATAAATTATTATTCAGTAAATTTTTATTTTAAAGTATAAAATTCTATAACATACTTTTATTTTTAAGAAGAAAATAGCTTATATTTATGTAAGGAGAATTTATTAAAGTTAAAAAACCATTTGCTTCTTAAAGTGGCATGAATAAATATCTTTCATTCTTTCTTTAAAATATAATGACCAAAATAGGACTTGATAAATTTAATTTTACATCATGTCCCCTGTTATCTGTTTTTATCCCAATGACAATGATAAATAAACATTCATTAGGTTTAATTACAAGAAATTTTAAGAAAATTCTTAGGGCACAATAGAAAATATAATATTTCTTTTTACTATATGTAATCCATATACTTGTAGTATCTAAACCAGGTATTATAAGAGTATTTTAGGGCACATTACAAAGTAGAATATTGCCTTTGACCATATATAATCCATAAACTCCTAATATCTAAGCCAATTCTATTTTGCATCAACCAAATTGTTTTATTTCATTTTTGTACACAATGGAAACATAAATATAATGGAAACTAATTTTAGCTTGAAATACATTGTTTCAATTACAAGGCAATAAGAGTATTAAAGAAAATAGGTCTCCATTAAAAAGTTACATAATATAAATGTATAGTTATATTTAATATTTTATAACAATCTACTTTACAAAACAATAATTTTACAATTCATCTTTTAAATTAATTGATTCATGTATCTATACAGAAATTCTCTAGAGTTCAGAATCACTGATGGAAAGAAACACAAATATTATTAGCTTTCTGTGATACTGCATTATTTGTCTTAAAAATGAGTCAGTCCTTAATTTCCAGGAAATATTTGGAAAATATTAAAGATGTAGTCATCTTTGTTCTTTCAAGTATGAAAGTAATATTTAATTTTTTAGCTATACAAATATTTTTAATTTTATAAAATGTTCTAGGGAGGCAAGTTAAAATAAATAAATTCCATGTGAAGAAAATATTATTTTTCAAGGAAATGTGAAAGATTAAGTTAATGTAGTCTGGTTAAACAAGGGTGTTTACAATGTGTATGTGATTGGAAATAGCTGCCTTTTTATCTAAATGAGATGTGAAAAAAGATTAATGTATTTTATAATCAATGAAATATTTGATTATAAAAATAATTGGTTATAGTTTAACTCTAAATGAATGTTTTACAATACTCTGACAATGATTTATAAGTATGTTTAACAAAATTACTGCATAGTTTCCTAATTCTAGAAGGCAGTGTAAACACTGTGTAAAAAGAAATCTAGGGTAATTTTTCCTTCCTGTTTTTATTAGTGGTGAGTTTTATTACTACAGATTTTTTTTTTATTTTACAATAAAATAAGCAATGGGGAAAAAAAAGAAACCTCTCCTTAGGATTATAGGAAGGTAAGTGCTCAAACTCTGTTCTTATAAAATACCATTTCAAGATTTCTTGTCTTTTGAATTATTGGATGCTATTCTTGTTAAAAAAAAAAACAACCTCAGTGTAAGTGTAATCACACTAATGCTTCAAAGAAAGAATTTGAGGAAAAGATTTGTATAACATATAAGATTGTGGTCCTTTTTGTGTAATGAGAATGTGTTGCTTGTTCAAAATCCAATCGTATGATATATATCTTTAAATGATTTGATAAGAACAGTCAGAGATGAAAACACGTGCGATGAGCTGTAGAATAAAACCAGAGTAACCTCAAACATGTAAATAAAGAAAAGCTCTAGGTTTGGTATCATACCTGAACACCATCACTGCAAGACCAAATCACACTAATAAAGAAAGAGAGAGAAGCTCAGAGATGGATGGGGGAGGGGAATAAGTGAGAAATAGAAAGGAAGAAGAGGCTGACTTGATAACCTTTAGTAAGGGAACCAATCCATTGAAGTATCTCCCTCCATGCACATCAGAAAATTTTTTACTAAGACAAGCTCTTCACCTACACAAAATCCACATGTACACTGGATCCTTATTAATTTATCCCTAATATTTGTCCTTTATATGAGCCCTCAAAATGCTACAATAGTTTTTTTAATACTATTTAAAAACTGTCAAGCACTCATGTAAAACTGGACTTAAGGATTTTTTTTCCACATCTCTATTTTTATCTGTTTTTGCCTAGGGTGATGATGTGTGGGGAAAGTATTTTATTAAAGTGGGGAATTTTAAAGTACAGAGACAATACTCAGTGTGAATTTCACTAGGAAAATATTTCCCTTTCTATTTCTGCAGACATTATTATTAGAAACCATCGATGGGTCAAGAAAGAACACAGTTCACTTGACAAAAAAAAAGAGAGAAAGAAATGAATTTCTGTTTACTAATAAGATATGCTTAGATTACTAGACATCTTTCCAGAGTTCCCTAAGCTTCACCAATATTATTACTTCCACTTCAGAAAAAAATTAGCACGGACAACTTATTTTTCTTTGACATATTTGAAGAATAATGTTGGAATACATAGAAAACCTGTGTAAAATATTTTCCATATACAACAGACTTCTGCCAGTAAATCTGAAGATCTTCCTTTAAATGCCAGATATGAACAATAATACTTTCTAAAGAAAGGCTTTTTTTTTATTTAATTTTAAAATAAAATGTTTAGCACATTTCACTATTAACTTCAGATGTAGTCCCTGAAAACTATTTTTAAAAAAATTACATAAAATCAGTGAGAGGACAAGAGTAAAGATATAATGTTGTTATAAAATAATTAATATAACAGTATAATAACAAATAAAATAATAAATACAAGAGTATTATAAAATAAGATTGGAAGGGCTCTGAGAGATACTAAATCCATTTTTCTGCCTCCAGGTAGGATTTTCCTAGGAAAAATCTGCAACTGCAAAGTGTATACACATGCACATTCACTCATATACAAACATGAACCTTCCTGCCTTACCTAATCCCTGCATTTCTAGAAAAGTATTCAATACATACACATATACACTTGTATTTGGCCTGAACAGGTCAATAGTTCAAATTACTAAAGAAACTTGCATTATTATTAGAACTCCTTAATATTTTCACAAAGTGCAGAGCATCTCCTTAAAGTACTTTTTTTCACAATATGATTCTAATTTACCAACTTTAGTTAACAAAATCTAACCTAGTATGAAAGATGTCAACATAAGCTTTTGGTGAAGAAATTAATTATTCTTAAAGGCATAGGTTAATTCAGTTAAAGGTGTGACATATCAAGAAACCACTTTGAAGGGAGAACCATTCATTTTGAGTTAGGTAGCTGTATTCAAAATAGCTAAAGTTTTGCATTGGGTAAGAAAAACCTAAGATCTGGAAGAAGCAGAGGTGATCTTAGAGACAGAACATTTTAAAATAATCATTAAGTGTGGGAATTTCTACACCAAATGATATATGGAGCTAAAATATTTTAATTGTATGATAATTCTTTTTTTCTACTTTCTTTTATCTTTCTTAACACTGGAAATCTTAATATGGTCCTGATCATGTCATCTTTCAAATGTGAACTTTCTGGATGGAAGCTACACACAATACAGCTTAAAACAAG
>NW_025384960.1:0-5204 GCF_016433145.1 Gracilinanus agilis
ACATATATTCACATATATATATATATATATAAAGGAAATCCTGATATGTAGCTGATTGGTTTAAGTTTGGTGAAATACCAAATAACACCTTACTCTGTAGTAACACAAAACTTTACAGTTATAGAATGACAGTAAATACATGTTTGGGAAGATTGTTTATTCTATAAATGTCTTCATCTTGTCTAGGGCATACTGGAGGTAGCATCAGACACTCTCCATTAGGAAATCAGTTTTACTAGTTCAGGTTTCAGCTTAAATTCCATGCAAATGTTTAACCATTCAATGAAGTCTGCTTGTAAAAGGCCTAAGGGCTAACAGGAACCTTTCTTTGGTAGTTTTAATGCAAAGTTATTGCCTGGTTGATTGGGCAGATAGAATTAACCACTGATTCATATTTAGCTTGAGGTCTGCACGCTACACTTCTGTTTATACATTCCAGTATTCTACTTGCTTTAAAAAGAATGAATAACAGTACTACACTACAGACTAATATTTATCATTTGGCACATTATGGCCTCCAACTTTTTCTTCCCTTTGCCTCTTTTTTATTTTTTACAATGCCAAAACTTTTTTCTAGACTTAATCTGGCAACAAGTTCATGTTCTAATGAATGTGAATATTTTGTGCCTAAAATTCCTAGATAACAGAACTTGAGAGCTGGAAGGGTTCCTAGTGATCACCTCATTGATTGATATCACATCATATATTATTCTATTGTATTTATATTTACAAATGCTTTATATGTACATATTTCACATACTTGCATAGTAATATAAAATAACCTAAATGGAAACTCATAATAATAAAACCTAAAGTAGTACTATTTCTAGTAGCTAGTTCTCTGACCACAAAGTTCTTTTAAAGATCTCAGAATGCCACTGTTTGTCTTCATCTAAACTATGACTCTCTTATCTCTGCTAGGTGTTTTTTAGATGTTTACTTAAAATATTGTTTATTTCCAAGTTTCATTTCCATAAACAGAGTGTTTCAAAAGTTTATGGTTCATTTTAAAAACAAATAACATGAATTTTGTACATACATATGGACTTGCATATATACATTTGGCATTTAAGTATATTATTTTGGACACGTGCACATGTATATTAAGTATACATGTATGTATGTGGATATATATCAGCTAAATAAGAGAGTCTGAAGCTGGGAGTGAGGAAATAAAATGAGGTAAAGTCATAAATTAATACTATTAGCAAATGATATACTAAATATTAATTTCAGAAAGCCCATAGGCCTCTCTTACAGCTGTTAGTATGTCTGAATATTGACTAAACAAATGTTCTTCCTAAAAATATTTGAAATAAGTCTTTATTTATGTTTTTTGTTTTTTACATCATAAAGTTTTTTCCCCAAATCCCTCCCTCTTCTCCATCTCCTCCCAGAAAGTCATCTCATAAAACAAATATTATTTTTAAAAGATACTTGAAAAATTCAAGGGTGAAATTCTTGTTCCCTTGTGAAATTTAGACATTTTCAGATATAGATATTGTGGATTTTGAGGAAGGTAAGATATTAGTTCAAACATTGGCAACAGGATAATAACAGGAATATATAGGATCTTAATTAATTAGGTTGCCAGTTGGTACTCCCTTGTTACTATATATTCTATACTTTAGTCCCAAAGAATGAAATATGTCTATATAGATTACAGATAGCACATAAAAGTATCCAAAGTATTTTGTGCATGAAATCATAATTGATTGGTGATTATTAAGCAGCTATATCTTTTGTTATTATTATTAATTTTTGTCATTATTATTAAAAATTGTTCCTCCCATCCATTGATGGTGTTCAGATAGAAATGGTTCTAGGACAAGTTCTTATCCTGCTTTATTCTGTGGGCTGTAAAACAGATGAATAAAGTTATTGATTTTTGGAGTTCAATAAAAGTACTAAGATGTAAACTGATCTTCTCCAGCTCATTGAAAATTTTGGACAAAATAGTGGGAATCCTTTTTCTACATTATTGTAATTTTCTCTGCTGGTTCTCTTTATCATCATCATCATCATCATCAGTATTACAGTAATTTTTTGACACATTAGACACTTGTCAACCAACAGCCAAATAAACTTAAATCCATGGTAAGATACAATAATTAGAAAATGAGTTGCTACTGTTTACTGTTGCTATGCCTTACATAATGCCCAATTTAGAAAGCATTTAATATACATTATTTAATAATATACAATATTTCATGATGTATAATACTCCTGTGTGATTTATTATCCTCATTTTACATATGAGGAAAATGAGGCACAGTGTTTACCCAGGGTCATACAACTAATAAATAAGAATTTGAAGAAGGATTCAAACCTAGATCTTCAAGTCTATTTTATGTTGGGTTAAGAAAATTCTTTGTTGAGAAGTTAGATATTCTAAAGAATCATAGGCTTTCTTAATGTATCAGAAAGCCTTCTGTGAGTAAGAGCTACTTTTAATTTCTCCAGGGATGGAAGTAAAGGAGAATTCTGGGGACAAGAATAATGAAAACCCTTAAACTCAGTCTTAGTCTACCACTTAGTCTACCATTCCCTTTCATGCTGGAAATCTCAGTAATCCATGCATGTAACAACAGAAATTTGTGCTATGCCTTGAAAAGGCAAAGAAAGACAGATACAGGTCCCACTTTCAAAAAGCTTACAGTCTTATGGGGGAGAAAACAGGCAAACAGCTCGGAACGAATGAGCGATAGGCAGGAAAAATTGGAGCTATACTCAAGGAGGCTCTAGCATTAATGGGGATCAGGAAAGGCTCCTTGAAGTATATAGAACTTTAGCTGGGAACGGAAGGAAGTCAAGAGGCCACAATGAGGAGGAAGAGAATTCCAGACTTGGAGGGCACTCAGTGAAGATGTTTGGAGTTGGGAGGGAGATAGAGTGTCTTGTCCAAGGAACAGCAAAGGAGCGTCTAGAGAAGAACACCACTGGATTAGACCCTGTATGTGTTGAGCTGGGTCTGCTGGGCTTGTACTGAAACATTTATGAGCTTAATCTTTTCAGAAATGGGAAAGCCCAGCTGGGTTGCTTGTGTCTCAGATTACTGTCCTATTCATGTGAGGAGTGATCACACGATTCTTTAATGGGAAACAAAGGGGGAAAATAAATGAATCCAGTAAGAGGATTAGTGTCTCTGGGAGAGCCAGAAGCGAGACTTAGAGGAGTGTGGTCAGTGAGAGAGATAGGAGAATCCCAGCTCTGCCACTGAAGGAAGCAGAATATGGGAGTTAAGTGGGGTCTCATGCTCTGTCCCAGCTGTGTGCCGCCCATCTAGAGACAATCTGTGACACAGGAGCTGAAGTCACAGCACTCTTGTTTGAAACGTTTTCCCTTTGCTACTGCTGAATTTATGCCTCCAGAGCTTAAGAAAATAAGTCTTTCATTTGTTTAGATCTTTGAAAATGAAAAGCCAGATCAATTTGCTACTGTCTATGGGAGGGGGAAGTAGAAGGGCATATGTGCTAAATCAAGATTAGTTTTCCTAAGGCAGTGATTTTGAAGGTTTGCTTTTTTGTTTTTTTGGTGCCATGGATCTTTCTGGTGAAACCTTCTCAGAATAATGTTTTTTAGATGCATAAAACAGAGCATTTCAAAGGAAGCCAATTATACTGAGATACAGTGATGAGAGTGTGTGTGTGTGTATGTGTGTGTGTGTGTATGTATGTATGTGTGTGTGTACGTGTATATCTATATATCAGTATATGTATATATAAACTCCACAAGTTCATAAATCCTTGGTTAAAAATCCTTCGTCTCAGAGAAGTTACTATTGGGGCCCTGTCTATGGGGAGAAGCAAAATAATCTAAAGGATAGGAAATATTTCATATTTATGTTGCAACACAGGATGTGGAGTTAAGGCAATTAAGAAAGCATTTATTAAGTGCCAACCACTGTGCTAGGCCCTGGAGATAGAAAGATAAAACCAAAATAGATTGTAACCTGACCTTACCCTCAAAGAACTTACTTTCTAGTGGAGAGCAGAAGCAGGATACAACATGTACACAAATAAGTAAATGTGGGAAAAAATGCAAAGTAATTTTGTCAGGGAGAGCACTAACAGTGAAAGGCATCAGGAGAGGCCCTGAAAGGAGCTAGGAATTTCAAGAGGCCAACACGAGTAGAGAGAACGGTCCAGTAATGCAACATATTCTGGGCAAAGAGACTAGAGATTCAGCTTTAAGTGAAAGGAGAGCAATTGGGTCAATATGGCTGAAACAGAGGGTGCATGAAGCAAAGTCACATGCATCAACTTAGGAAATTGAGGCCGTCATCATTTATCCTAGAGTCAAAAGAGAACAGAGCAGCTGACACTTTTTTCAGTAGGGGAGTATTGTGGTCAGACTTGAATTTTAGACATAATCAGTTTGGTAGCTCGGTGGAAAATGGAAATTCAATGCTAATGTTCTGAAGAATTAAACTCCCTGTAGGACACTGTGTGAAGATTTATGGAGCTGCTGATAGTAAAACGTGCCTTTCTAAGTTTAACCTTTTATTAACGTCTACAGGCTTGTTGCCTAAAGGAATCTCCTTTTGCTTCTCTCCTCTCTTCTCCGGGAGTTAATTTCCTTCTTATTAAAATAGAATATATTTAAGGAAAGCAAATAAGGTAATATGCTAAGAAAAATAAATTTCTTAAAGGCAGAAATAATTTCTTTGGTATTTTATAATCAATTATATTTTGTGGTTGTGTGATTAATGTTAATTTATGTTAAGAAACATCTCACATTAATGCTTCCATTTATTAGTCGTCATTAGGTACAGAAAAAAATTTAAAAGATCCTCATTTTTAGCTTGTGTCTAGCAGACCTTTATATCCCTATCCCTTTTGTGTTTTCTTTTTGCCTTTTCTCATGTCATAGTTTTTGCCCCTTTCCTAGGTTCTTGTGGACTGCCTTCCCTTTTTTATTCCCTTTCCTATGTCACTGAGAAAACTGGACAATAGCCAGGGAGCTTAGAAGAAGAGAATAATTTTAAGCAAACTATACTATATTATCTGAGACTTCATCTCAGATGGGGAAAATGTGGCCTGTCATCCCAATACAGTGTAGTATTTTTTCTAGGGTTTACTGGTGCTTAATTTCAAGGTTGCCAATTGAAGGTCTTTCTGGACTATGCTCATATGTTTTCTCATATTTGATAAGATAACCATTATGAGATATGTTTGTATATATACATACATACATATATATAT
>NW_025384961.1:0-6688 GCF_016433145.1 Gracilinanus agilis
GCCCCCTCCCTTTCTCTCTCCTTCCCTTCCCTTCTCTCTCTGCCTCTTTCTTCCTCTCTCTCCCTCAATATCTTTCCCAGAATTGTTCACTAGCTCTCAATGACTAGTCACCTCCCCCAGCCCCCACCCCCATTCTAGACAGCCACCCCCTCCCAGTCCCCTGCCAGTCTCATGAATATTTAAACATCTCCAATCTGGACCCAATTACCCACTGACTTTCCCACTACACTGGGAGGATGGGGGTGGGGGGTGCAAAGAAAGATATTATAGCTTCTTTAGGGCATAGGGTGAGGTATATTGGGGCAAAGGGGGCTCGAGAGGGTCGTGGCATTTTTTGAAACTCTTGCCTTTCTCCTTTTCTAGCAGAGTAGTAAAAGCAAGGAACACCCATCCCTAGACAGGAGGATTTTTTTTTCGTGTTAATGCAGTGAGTGAGGTTATTTCTACCATTTAGGCTTTATACACAGGTAAACTATGTCTAGGCTAAGTTTCTTCAAGAAAAGCAACATATATAGGGAATCACATAGCTCTTTTCCCACATATGTATACAGTGTATGAAAGAAGTATGCAAATATTCAGATTCATAGGTTTACATATACTGAAACATATTAATTGCATATCTATATATGCTCCATATACTAAGTGATGCACATTCTTCCTATTATATTATGCTTTCTTCAGACTTCATTATACTTAAAATTGGGGAACAATGCATAACACTTGGGAAATAAATCCAAATCTTTCATGGCATTAAGTCCTTCCATAATCCACATACTTCTATGTGACATGCATGGCTTCTACCAATTCGCCCTGAAAATCTGAGTACCGTTGAACAGTAGAGCTGGAGCACATTGATGCTGACCACAGTGCCATGGATCAGTGCAGAAAAATGAAAAAAGTAAAATACTTTAGCTGCTGAGCCTTGGAGGGACCAAGAAGACATATCTTATTTATCTAAAGCCTACATGATTGTTCTTGTTGAATTTCACAATTTGGGAGGGGAAAGAAATATCTTTTATTAAAATAAAATATATAATGCATAACATGCATGTGCATCTGTTAGTATACTGCAGCATATGTGTGTATAGTTAATACATTTGGGCATTCTTTCTACATATGGGACATTTTTAAGAGAAGAAAAATATTTCTGAAAAAACAGAGATCATTAATTATGTCTACAACAATATTTAGACATTCAGGTAGCCTGTCTCTAGGGGGTCTTTAATGCTTTATATATTTATAGATCTCAAAGAATTTTCCAAATACTTAGCCATTAATTGATGTTAACATTACCAGTTATGCTACAGAGATCCTTTCTGGGGTTTCTAGTGAGAGAATATACAGTAGAAAAAACTCCTTTGGCCTAATTGGTAACATTACTACTATTCAGCATCATGTAGGCTAAGATATTTAGTCTTGGCCTCAAATGCCAATTACTGAATTTTAACAAACATCATGCCACACCCATCTGAGATTGAAGTATTATAGAAAGAACCACTCTTCAGCTCAGGGAATTTACTGTGCCACAGAGGGTTTTACCAAGATGATTCCTCATTATAGAATTATCCATTTTTTTCTTTTCCCTCAGTCTACTTCAATTTTTATATTTTATGTTGAAAAATAGGGTCTAATTTCTGAAATTTCAATTTTGCATATCACAGTGAGACTACAGCTGGGCAGTCAAGATCACAAGTCATTTACAATAATGTCATGAATTTTAAAAAATTCCTTACAGACTTTCAAAGCATTTTCACATACATTATCTTCTTTGATCACCCCAGTAAGCTGTAAGGAATGCAACATAGATGTTACTCTCAGTTTAGAGATGAGAAAATTAGAGAAGCGTAGAGAGTAAGTTGACTTTTGGCAAATAGCCTTCATGAGTTTAAATGGACATGTGTGAAAGAAATAAACCATTCTTTTTCTACTTGACCCATCTGCTTGTTCCAAAGATTCAGGATCCCATCCCTAGTCCTGACATTCCTCATTGTAATGCATTTGTAAAGCAGGCCATGGTTGACCAAGAGTTGATTGGGCTAGTTGGCATTCTGATATTAAAAACATTTCACCTCATAGACAACCAATAAATTTAATTAGTCAATTAGTAAATTTCTTCAACTTCAACTTTAGGATGGTGCTCTACCCACTTTCCTGGAATCACTCAAATAAGTCTTTAAGATTCCTTTGCTCTCTTCAAGACTGTCCATGTTGTTAATAACATCATAAAATCTAGAAGTTAGTAAGTACTTTAAGAGGTCATTTAAATTCAGCAGGTCTTTTTCACAAAATGGGAAATGGATAAAAGTAATAATATTGAATCTAGTTATTAAAAGTTTTTAGAAAAGTTTAATTGCTGTAAAATAATCTCCTTGTTAGTAAGCCAAAAGAGCCAATGAATCAATTTAGTGGACAAACATCTTCTTTTCAGATAGAGAACCTTGACAGTCAAGAGAAAAGACTAGTTTAAGGTAAAAACTCACTAGAAAAGCCTTATTGAGGAAAGTGAAAGATTATGAATAGTGTTATTGCACAAATCATAGAAAAGCAATAGAGGGGAAAATATTTTTAGAAATCTTTGGTTGAGATCCAGATTATTCCAAGAATGCTCATCTCAAGAAAACTGATTAGTTTTGCCAACAACTGAGATCTACTCTCATCATCAATGACAGTGGAATTATCTAGTAAGACTGAACGCTACATATCTAAGATACCAATAGGAAGAAATAGAAATTGCATTCAAGAAGTCAGGAGGGACAGGACAAAGAAAAAACATCCATGTTACCACTGACAAGTAAAAAAACCTAATGGCATTCAAGTATTGATTTTCAAGATATCCTAATTAAAGAAAAATTCCTGGAAATATGGAAGTGATCATGGATGAAATTATTACAAAATATGTAATCAAAAACTACTATAAAAACAGTTAATGCATATAATTGAGGATATCCTTAATGAAAACATTACAGTGGAATAGTCAGGCTTTTATAGATGATATTCTAGATATTTTGGTCACTCACATATTTTTAGAACCACATAATTGAACATTAAGTATTGATAATACAAAAGCTTTTCTTTCAATTATTTGTTGATTGTTATTCAGTTTTGTTAAACTCTTCATGACCCTGTATGGGGATTTCTTGGCAAAGATACTAGAGTGGTTTGCCATTTCCTTCTCTAGTGAATTAAGGCGAACAGAGGTTAATAGAATTGCCTAGAGTCATATAACTAGTGAGTGTCTGATATCACATTTGAATTCAGGTCTTTCTGACACCAGACCCAGAACTCTATCCATTGAACCACCTAGTTGCCTCCTTTTTATTAATTATCCCCCCAACTGTCCGATTGTATCAAAAATTTACTATCACACATTATTGCTCATACATCTGTCAAAATCTTTTGATGGACAAAATTATTTGTTAGGAGATAACCGGAAGGATAAAATTTCCCATCAGTCCTCTGATTATCAACATCAACTAAGATTTGAGACAAGGAATCATGGTTTCCAAAGTTCTTTCATTGATGATCCTTTACAAAGTCCAAAAGGTAGAGGAATTCATTATAGATAGTGATGGATTCTATACTGTTCTATTTGCAGATGATATTATGCTAACTGATTTGTTTCAAAGTACTTCTTTTCCCTAAATTGTCATATCCTATCATTTTAAAGAGATCAGACTAAGAGTCAGCATGGGAAAAACCAAATAGACAAAGAACCTATATTTCCAAAATTATGATATGTAGGTGGGTCAGTCACCCATTCACTGAACTAGTCCATAAATGCACATATTTTGGACAAGCTCTAAAGATGGAAAATAAGCTGAGCACAAAAATTAAAACAAGAGAGGAAATATAGGACAGATTACATTTCGGGAATTTATCATTGCCTTTAATTATCCCAGCCTTCTCTCTTTTGCAAAAGGCCATCTTTATAAGGCCAATACTCACTGAGAAATGCTAATGGCTGCAGATCATGGATTATTTTCATCTGAAAGAAAAAAAAATGTGAGTGATACAAATTACAATGAAAAGATTCATAATGCAATAATATGATTAGTGATATCAATAGAGTGCAATTTCTTACCAATAAGAAAAAGCATGGCATAGTGAAAATAACCCTTGAGTAAGAAGGTTTAGATTTAACCTCGTATATAACAGGTTCAATCAGCATGACTGAACTACTTTCTAGATATTTTAATCTACTACCTTTTATAAACTCAATATTCTAGTGGTACTGACCTGTTTCTTCTTTCCACACAAAATGTCCCACCTCCACAACTTTGAACAAGTTCTTTCCAAGCCTAAAATACACACCCCCTCACTGCTGCATTTTTAAATTTTATTTATTTGCTTGTTACATTAAAACTCCAAGATAATTCCTGCCTTCTCTCTGCCCCCACTTTCCCATTAGGGAAGACATCATTTAACAAAAAGATATATGTAAATATAAAAGTATGTCTTAATAATTTCTATTTATCAGCTCTTTCTTTGGAGGTAGGCAGACATAAATCATTCATCAAACAATATTTTTGTGGCTATATATAATGTTCTCTTGGTTCTGATTTCACTCTTTCAAATTTCTTTAGGTCTTCCCATTTTTTAAAAAAAATTAACCTACTTGTCATTTTTCATGGCATAGTAGTATTCCATTACAATTCTATGCCACAACTTGTTTATCTATTCCCCGGTTGATGGGCATCCTTTCAATTTCCAGTTGCTTGCTAACACAAAGAGAGCTGCTATAAGTATTTTAGAATGCATAGGTTCTTTTCCTTTTTCTCTGATCACCTTAGAAAATAAAACTAATAATGATATTGCTGGGTCAAAAGGTATACAGAATTTTATAACTCTTTGGGCATAATTCCAGATTGGATTCCAAAATGGTTGCATCAGTTTACAGTTCCACCAAAAGTATATTAGTGTCCTCACTTTTCCATATCCCCTTGAACATTTGTCATTTTGCCATTTTATCATTTTAGCCAATTTGATAGGTGTGAGATGATATTTCAGACATGATTTGATTTATATTTTCTAATCAATAATGATTTAGAGCATTTTTCATATACTTCTACATAGCTATGATTTTTTTTATCCCCAAACTGTCCATATCTTTTGACCATTTATCAATTAAATTTTTATAGACAGTTTCTCAGAGATCTCATTTAAAATATAGAGAGAAACACTTTTTTTAATATATCCAAAGTTCAAGAGCTGCCTCCTATGAAGGTCTTCCTCATCTACCTGTTAGTTCTTTCCCTATCCTGAAATTACATCATATTAACTTATATATAATTTGTATTTACATATTGGTGCACATATTGTTTTTCCTAATTGAATATAAGTCCTTTGGGGACAAAAATTATTTTGGTTCTTATCTTTGTTTCTCTAGAACCCAGCATAGGCAATGCTTTATAAATGTTTGCCAGAAGAGGGAATTAAAACTTGAATGAATGAGTGGATTTAACATTTTATGCTCCTGTCAACTCTCCAAGACTCTAAATTACAAATGAGTCCCAGATCTACTGCAGTAGAGAGAATTTCCATACTCCAAATTTCTTGAACTTGTGAAATCATAAGTCCCTACCTCCTACTCCACCACTCTACTCCCTAATATAAACACACACACACACACACACACACACACACACACACACACACACATACAAAACTAACTTTTGTTTTAAGAAGTTTTTACAAAATATATCTTTAAGGATATGAAAAATCATAAAAATGAGTGTCCTGCTTGTTAGAGTGAATAATAGGTGGATTCTAAGTGCTGAATTATTGATATAATATTTGTAAATGGAATATATAATAATTTTAGATTATCTATTGATGAATTCTAGGAGGACAAGGACAAGAATCATATAACATAAGCAGGCATAACTGAGTTACCCTTTACTAGAAGAGGAAGAATTCACATTATTAAAATCATGGATCCATGAAAAATCAATTTTTCCTTTCATTTCTCCAACTCAGACCCCCAGGTCAGAGGGAAAATGAAATCTTTTTTTAAGGTGTGTCCCTCTCCTTTCCAGGAGTTTATTAACTTTGATGAGGGATGAAGAAGAAGGTAATTGAGAAAACTTAAATGCCATGCTAAAAAGTTTGGATTTTATTCTTTATACATATGGGAAAGATTAAAGAGTTTTGAGGAGGGAAGTAATGTGATGACCACAACATTTGAAAAGATAAAATTAGCAGCACCATGTAGGACAGATGGGAGGGTAGAAAAAAACCTAGAGATAAAGATGCCAGTTGGGGCATTTTCAAGTCACATGTCAGTTGAAAAGGGCCTGAATTAATATCTGGCAATAGGAATGAAAAGGAAGGATTGAAAAGCAGCATGAATAGTGGCTTTGGAGTCAAATGACCTAAGTTCAAATGCTGCCTGGTCACTACCAGTGAGAATATGGACAAGTCCCTTAACCTCCCTGAACCTCGATTTCCTCATCTGTGAAATGAAGGGGTTGAATTAAATGAACTTTGAATCTGTTCTAGCTCTGTCTATTATTGTATGCCTAATGCCAAAAATGTCAAATGGATAAGGCTTTATGACTAACTGAGTCTGGGACAGGGGTTGGGGGTGGAGAGACAGACAGACAGACAGAGACAGAGAAAGACAGAGATAGAGACACACAGAGAGACACAGAAACAAAGAGAGAGAGAGAGAGAGAGAGAGAGAGAGAGA
>NW_025384962.1:0-7590 GCF_016433145.1 Gracilinanus agilis
ATCATATGTAGTATATTATGATGTTACATATTATATTGTTATATATAAAAAATAAAAATAATTAGTAACCAAAAAAATTTTGTTTTAATTTAAAAGTTGGCATTAGAACAAAAATGGACTTTGGGGCTTGAAATTAGTGACGGAATCAGAAATGATGGCATAAATAAATAATCTAGGAAAACTTTGTAACTATATAAAACAATAAACAAAAGTTATTTTCTCTAAATACCTTTGATATACAGGTATAATATATATCTACTACCAGAGGAGAAAAATGTTAGTATAAAAATGTTCTCACAGAAATTGTATTTATATGACACATGTATGTAATGTTTGCATTTTGCATACATATCAAATTAAAATGTATTTATAGGATATATGATTTATATGACTCATTCAAAAGGAGTCATCAAAATGTATCAGAGCCAGCTCTAATCAGATTATTACATTTTCTTTTTTTTTTTAAATCACATTTTTTTTCTTAGCATCAATTCTTTCTCTTTTTTGATCCTTACTTTTTGTCTTGGAATCAATACTGTGTATTGTTTCCAAGGCAGAAAAGTGGTAAGGCCTAGTAAATGGAGGTTAAGTGACTTGCCCAGGGTCACACAGCTAGGAAGTGTCTGAGATCAGATTTGAATCCAACTCCTCCCAATTCCAGGTTTGGTGCTCTATCCGCTGAGCCACCTAGCAGCCCCCTAAATCATTTAGCTTCTCTGAGACTCTGTTCCTTAACAAATCATTATTAAGTAGATATTATGTAGGATAGAAACAAGACCTGTGATCTCATTGCTATTAGGGATTCCTAGGTGGGGAAACTCCCTCTACCAACACAGGTTGAACTTTCTTTGCATTTTACAGTCTTAAGTAACTTGCCCAGGATCACACACCCAGTATGTGTCAGAGGCAGGACTAGAAGTTATTTATGTCTTTCTGGCTTCAAGACAAGATCAGAGGAGCAGATAGGTAGCCCCATGGATAGAGAACCAGGCCTGGAGTCAGGAGGAGCTGGGTTCAAATTTGACTTCAGACACTTTCTAGGTGTGTGACCTTGAGCAAGTCACTTAACTCTGTTTGCCTAGCCTTTGCCCTTCTGTCTTAGAATTGTTGCTAGGACAGAGAGGAAGAGCTATTTAAAAAAAAAAAAAAAAAAAACTGGCTCTCTATCCAGTATATCAAACTGGCTCTTTGTTGCTGTTATTGAAATTGTTTCAAATTCTAATCTATAAAATAAAGATGATACTAGGATTGGTCCCATAGGTCTGTTGAAACAATAAAATGAGATAATGGATGTAAACCACTTTGCAAACTTTAAAACTTTACGTAAATAGAAGTTATTATTAGGAATCCCTTTTTCCAATGATTGTTATATTTTTCTCTGTAAAAACCAAATCTACCATGATTTTCCCTTCAGGGAAAATGTATACAATAAGCAAACATCGGGATTTGTTGGAGGGGAGTGGATGTTGATTGGAGTATATCAATCAAAATGGCATTTTATAGGAAAGCTCAGTTAACCCCATCACCGATGAAAATATTCTTTAAATAACTGTTTGGGGGGGTGGAGAGGAGACAGTTTCCTCATCTGCATAAATGTATTTTTTTTCTATTTTTTGTTTTTCCACCCACCTGTAGGAAGTACTTTGTGTATATTTTGTCTATGCTGTAAGCATCACAGGGGGCTGGGAAAGAAGCCTTTTTAAACACATGCATTTCCTTAGATTTTTTTTCCCTCTCCTCCCTGACTCTTCTGTTTTCCAGTGGATGTCAAAGGGACACTGCCACTGCTTTAACTCTTTCCTTTCAGAACCATCCTCAATTTAGCTGAGCTTTTTCTTTCATTGAATTCCAGACACATCGTTTTAAATGTTGTATTCTGCTATAAAGCACTCCAACAATACTCTGTTGCTAGAAGTTACATCCTTGACACTTAGTATTCTGAATGGTTCACGACACTGGCTGACTGGCACTGGTCTTTAGACTTTTTCCTTTTTCTTTTTTTTCTGAAGGGCATTTACTTCAAAGATACAGTGCCCATTTCCCCCAACACCTGTGGCGGGGATGATGGGGACATTTTTAGACACTATCTCAGTCTCTAGATAGAGGGTGCTTAAACTTTAGTAGTTTTTATATAGCATTTGTCCTACCAAATTCACTTCTAAACACAACATAGACAGAGTATAAAGAGATGGATGTTTTTACATTTTTGCGGTTGCTGGACTGAGCCAGGCAGGTTGTTTAGGACTTCACTCTTCATTATCTGGCTTCCAGGGAATAACATGAACTCCACTATGGACTTCTGAGGGCTCAATCTTCTGCCTTTTCTTTTCTTTTTTTTTAATTGGATAGGATGAAGCTTTTATTTTACTAGTTTACTACATTTACTATTTATTTATTTATTCTTTTACTATCATATTACTACATTTTAAGATTTGTCCAGTGAGGGATCACCTTTTCAGAGGTTTTTCCCATCCACATGATTTTAAGTAGCTGATACTCTTAATGACCAAGTAGACTATTGTATACAGACACTGCCAATAGCAAGGGTATCCTTGGCAAGGATACTAGAGTGGTTTGCCATTTCTTTCCCTATTCACGTTTTCTTTTTAAGATTTTAAGTATCAATTACTCCCTACTGGCTTTTTACAAATAGAGAAACATAAAATAATCAAATAGTTCAACAGCTCTACCTTCCCTGGAAGGGAAATGCATTTAATCTCTTGACTTTTCATAGGTCACAGGGACATAGCCATCTCCAAAGTCCCTTACCTAGAAGTAGGATAGATCAAATACAAAAAGGTAAAGCAAAGAGTCAAGTTCAGCCTTGGATGAGAAATGCCTGAAATCTCTTTCTCCTTACAGCATTGTGTCTGACACTAGAATTAAGGGAGACAGGAAAAACTCAGACCACAAATGCCAACTTTATTATTTATAATTTCACAAAATTCAGTTTCTATTGTTCTCTAGGTTTTGTTTGTTCTATTTACATTTGTAGTAGTCTTTGTGCAGGGTAGCTATAGGGCTCAGTGGATAGAGCACTAGGCCTGGAGTCAGAAAGACCTGAATTCAAATATGACCTCAGACATTTACTAGCTGTGTGACCCTGGGTGAGTCATTTAATCTCTGTTTGCCTTAATCCACAGGAAAAGGGTAGTAAGAGTCTAATACAACTGAACAATAAGAAGTCGTTGTGCATCAGCTACTTAAAATCATTAGAATGGGAAAAACCTCTGAAAAGATGATTCCTCATTGGATAAGTTTTCAAACAAAGACAGATATTAAGATAATAAAAAGTGCATGCGAGAGATCTAAATTTCAAATCATATTCTGTCATTCTGACCTCAGGAAAATCATTTAATCTTTTTAGACCTCAGTTTCCTAATTTGAAAAATGAAATGGTGAGTTGGATTTTATGATCTGTATGATCTTGCCTGGCTCAAGACAAAATTTCAATAATCTAAAGAAAATTCTGAGTTTTATCCCAAAAAACAAATGTTTCTCAAATGAACTTTCTACATGCAGAAAAGGGCATGTGGTAAATAAATATTGAGGAGATGAAAAAAACAAATAAGATCATTTTGCCTGCCCTCACGGTTTAGTGCCTAATGACAGAATATAGTAGCAGTTAGACTATCAGCAATAATTATTACTCCAAACAAACCCTCAAAGAAATGTAAGAGGAGTAGCCCACACTACAGACACGAATTAATGGAATTAGCAAAAGGTCCTATACCTTGTTACCAATATCAGGTAAGAACATCCCACCTCTTTGATTGAGTTACAGAACCAATCAATCAAAAGTATGTGTGATCAACCTAATTAATCAAGTTGGGAGGGAGTAAAGTGCTTCTTGCTATTGAATGAAATCAGATGATGAAATATATTGGGATTGCCTGAAAGGATTAGCTACACTTCTGGGTCACTATATATGTCAGAGAAGGAAATTCCAGGAGGAGATGCAAGTCCAGCAATTGCTTTAAGAATTAAGCTTTAAGGGGGCAGCTCAGTGGATTGAGAGCCAGGCCTAGAGACAGGAGGTCCTAGGTTCAAATCCGGCCTCAGACACTTCCCAGCTATGTGACCCTGGGCAAGTCACTTGACCCCCATTGCCTACCCTTACCACTCTTCCACCTATAAGTCAATACACAGAAGTTAAGGGTTTTAAAAGAAAAAGAAAAGAAAAGAAAAAAAAAGAATTAAGCTTTAACTTATGATGGAGAATGCTATCCACTGCCAGAGAAAAAATAGTCAGAGACCAATGGATGTAGCTCAAAGCATGGTATCCTTCACATCAGTTTACTTATGGATTTATTTGAGGGTTTTGGTGATGCATGAGTGTGCTCTTACAACAATGGCCAAGATGGAAGTATGTTCTGCATAATAATAAAAATTTTTTAAGAAAGAGAAAGAAAAAAGCTTTAATGAACCAGACCCTTGCCCCTATAAAAGCAGAGTGAGGGAAAGAAGAAGGGAATGGGTAGAAGGAATCCCAGAGGAAGCCTTATGTTCCTGTCACCTTCTATTTGACCATGTCATTAAAGAGCTAACTAAGCCTGGAATAAATCATGTACCTAGCAAGGCAGTGAAAGAAGGCAAAGTAGATATGCTGAGGAAAAGCAGCTTTGGGGATTGTAACCTCTTTGGGGTGGAGATTAGTACACCTTCAAGACTCCACAATGGCCACATTCCTTGGTGCCCAGCAGATGCCCATGCTTCTCAAGGGAACTTCATGAGGACTCCAAAAAGGCAGGAAAAGACTTCCATCCAATCCAGAGCCGTGAGTCACCCTTTAGTCATACACAGTCTATAAATTCTGTATGTACCTGTGGAAGTGTGTCCCAGACTTCACAAAATGTCATCTCAGTAAATATGCTTCCTAAAACTAATTATCTCTAGCTAGCTAATTGATAATCATGGTGGGTGAGCATGCCAGGGATAAAATTAGAGGAAATTCCCCAAACCCTCCATTACACCGAAGACCCTGAGGGATGGAATAATCAGCTGCCTACTTCAGCCTTTGCCCACCAATATGAGTGGGAGTTGAGAGGAAGTAGCCCTAGAGTGGGTCCAATGGTAGGTTAACAAAAGCAGCTCACTTGTAGGTAAGAACATCTGGAGGTTCAAGAAATGCTTAAGCCACCACTCTTCCTCTACTCTACCCCAATGATTATTTACTCCAGGGTAAATGATAATGATGGTCATTTGGGGAACAAAAAGAAAAATAACAACCATGCTTTTCCCTCCTAACTGAGAAACACAGAGTCTATGTAGAACACACACGATGGATGGTTCAAAGCCTGAGAAAAGGATAGAGGGACACGGAGAAACTTTTTGCTCAGATATAGAACCACCATACCCTTGCTCTTATGGGCCAGGTTGGAGACAGAAAGGAGACAGAGGAAGGGTAACTCCCTGGGATCAGGATTACATCAGCACTACAAGGTCCAAAGGGAAAACTCTAGAACAGTGGTTCCCAAACTTTTTTGGTCTACTGCCCCCTTTCCAGAGAAAATATTACTTAGCACCCTGGAAATTAAATTTTTTTATTTTAATAGTAATTAATTAGAAAGATAAATGTACCTGTGGCCATTGCCGTTCCCCTGAATTGCTGCAGCACCCACCAGGGGGCAGTGGTGCCCACTTTGGGAATCACTGCTCTAGAAGAACAAAGACCCTCAATGTGGGGACCAGACCCAGAGGGTAGACATCTAAGAGAGAGGAAACCTCCCACAAAGAGGTGTAGTTTTAGGCTCAAAAAAAAAAAATCAAACCTCACCATCAGTTGGTAAGAAAGCTGGGAGCCTGACCCACACCCCCTAGTTAGTACTCCTTATTTCCCTTTGTTTTTAACTATTCTAGTCTGGACCCACAGTTGTGCCTCAGCCATTAACACCTCTCCATAGTACTTCCTTTTTTTAATCTGCTAAAATTTCTGGCTTAGAAGTGATACTAAGTATTGGTTCCAAGGCAGAAGAGCGGTAAGGGCTAGGCAATGGGGATTAAGTGACTTGCCCAAAGTCACACAGCTAGGAAGTGTTGTAATGCAGCAATCCTACATTATAGTGTCTGAGGCCAGATTTTAATCCAGAGCTTCCCACCTCCATATCTGGCTCTCTGCCTACTGAGCTATCTAGCTGCACTTCCTTGTATTTCCTTTCCATGACCCACAAAGAAGTTTCTACATATAATAGGGGGAAAGGATCCTTGTAAGAACACTGAAACCATTTTCCTTGTATTTATACTATGTTAAATTAAGCCATGTAGCTTCAGAAAGTTGATAATGGCAGGCTCTAAAGTCTAAATGTAAAGAATTATTTAGATTGGGGGAAGAAATTCAAGAAAGAAATAAAGGATTTGGGGGGCAACCAGGTGGCTTAGTGGATCAAAAGTCAGACCCAGAGATGGGAAGTCTTTGGGTTCAAATGTGGCCTCAAACATTTCCTAGCAGTATGCAAGTGGGCAAGTCACTTGACCACATTGTCTAGCCCTTACTGCTCTTCTGCTTTTGAACCACCGATACTTGGTATTGGTTCTAAATGAAAAGATAAGGGTTTAGGGAGAGATAGACAGAGACAGAGAGAAAGAAGAGTGGGAGGGAGGGAAAGAAAGAATGAGAGAGAACGAGAAGGGGGGAGAAAGAAAAAGGAGAGAGAGAAAGAAAAAGAAACAAGAGAGGAGAGAGAGAATAAGAGAAAGAGAGAGGATGAGGAGGAAAAGGGAGGGAGAAAGAAAGAGAAAGAAAAAAGAAAGGAGAGAAAGAGGGGAGGGAGGGAGGAAATGGCAAACTTTTTTTCTAGAATTTTCTAATAATTAGAAAACATATTTGTTACCTCCTTATCTGAATTTAAAATCCAGTTTATATGCTAGTGGTAGTATTATTGTTTGTCATTGTTTAATTGTTTCTTTCTGTTCTCTATATCCATACATCCTGGATTGTGAGAGGATTGTTCCATATAAGAAACAACCAATCTAGCTACCCTGACCACTATCATTGTTGCTTGGAGAAGAGCACCACCTGGTGATCTAATCCTATATTAAGAACCTTTACTGGTTAATGCAGTGACACAGCCTTCCGGAAGGTTAAAGCAGTGGCACCATGGTTGCTTGACTACTTCAGGGCCCAGGAGGCACACTAGGTACCCACCAAATGGCACACAGAGCCTACAAAGTACTTTTCTGTTTTGGAGAAACATTAGAGCTATGATTTCATTGGCACTGGGAACTTCTGATAAGAAAATTCCCTCTTTTCAATTGAGATCATGTGTGGTTGATGAACCTGCTTCAAGAAATGCTTGATGGAGGCAACTAGATGGCTCAGTGGATAGAGCCTAGGCCTGGAGATGGGGGTCTCCAGTTCAAATGTGGCCTCAGATACTTCCTAAATGTGTCATCCTGGGTGAGTCACTTAACTCCAATCACCTAGGCCTTACTGCTCTTCTGCCTTTGAACCACCAATACTCGGTATTAATTTGTGGAAGAAAGAAAGAAGGAAAGAAAGAAAGGAAGGAAGGAAGGAAGGAAGGAAGGAAGGAAGGAAGGAAGGAAGGAAGGAAGGAAGAAAGAAAGAAAGAAAGAAAGAAAGAAAGAAAG